>NC_073378.1:25364048-25627038 GCF_028641065.1 Leucoraja erinaceus | reverse complement strand
TCCAACTGTAGCAACGTATAAAAATTATAGAAGGACTGGACACGCTAGATGCAGGAAAAATGTTCCCATTGTTGGGCGAGTCCAGAACCAGAGGCCACAGTCTTAGAATAAAGGGGAGGCCATTTAAGACTGAGGTGAGAAGAAACTTTTTCACCCAGAGAGTAGTGAATTTGTGGAATTCCCTGCCACAGAGGGCAGTGGAGGCCAAGTCACTGGATGGATTTAAGAGAGAGTTAGATAGAGCTCTAGGGGCTGGTGGAATCAAGGGATATGGGGAGAAGGCAGGCACGGGTTATTGATTGGGGGACGATCAGCCATGTTCGCAATGAATGGCACGAAGGGCTGAATGGCCTCCTCCTTCACCTATTGTCTATGTTTCTATGTAACTGTAGTTCATAAAAGCCACTGAACCTTGGCAAAGTGAAGTTTTATTCTCCTAATTGGGCGGCAGGGTGGCGCAGCAGTAGAGCCCTTCGATCCAGCACCGCCATTCAAAGTAGGTATGGGGAGAAGGCAGGAACAGGATACTGAGTTGGATGATCAGCCATGATCATATTGAATGGTGGTGCTGGCTCGAAGGGCCGAATGGCCTACTCCTGCACCTATTGTCTATTGTCTATAATGTGAGCATGGCTGATCATCCACAATCAGTACCCCGTTCCTGTCTCCTCCCCATATCCCCTGACTCCGCTATCTTTAAGAGCCCTATCCAGCTCTCTCTTGAAAGTATCCAGAGAACCGGCCTCCACCCCCCTCTGAGGCAGAAAATTCCATAGACTCACAACTCTTTGTGAGAAAAAGTGTTTCCTCATCTCTGTTCTAAATGGCTTACCCCTTATTTTGAAACTGTGGCCCCTGGTCCTGGACTCCCCCAACATCGGGAACATGTTTCATCCCTCTAGCGTGTCCAAGCCCTTAATAATCTTATATGTTTCAATGAGATATCCTCTCATCCTTCTAAACTCCAGAGTGTACAAGCCCAGCTGCTCCATTCTCTCAGCATATGACAGCATAATACTTTCTGGCAGGGTTGGGTTCTGGGTGTTTGAACGTGGTGTAGGTCGTAAGGGATAGGAATAGAATCCTCGAACAAGACACTAGATTGACATCTGCAGGTTTGTGAATGGTTGTTTTTCAAAGCCTTGCCTTCCTCCCATCCAGATCCTTAAGTGGTTTGTGGTCGTGACTGAATTAACCAGTTCACCACCGGGACGTTTTAGTGAATTGCGCTCATTAAGGTATAGGAGCACTCTTATGGGCCTGTCCCACTTAGGCGACTTTTTCGGCGACTGCCGGCACCCGTCATAGGTCGTTGCAGGTGGCCGACAATTTTCGACATGTTAAAAATCCAGCGGCGACCAGAACAAGGTACGACTCTTTGGGCGACTACTACTCACGACCATACAGGCTTCACCCCCGCGACATGTCGCCAGGGCATCACCTGTACGGTCATGAGTCGTCTCCTCTGTCGCCCAAAGAGTCGTAGCGTCTTTCTGGTCCGCGCTGGATTTTCAACACGTTGAGAATTTTCGGCGACGTGCAACGACCTTTCACGGGTGCCGGCAGTCACCGAAAAAGTCGCGTAAGTGGGACAGGCCCATTGGATAATTCGGCCCTTCGAGTCTACTCTGCCGTTCATCCATGGCTGAATCTATTATTTTTCATATCATTAGTCCATAAGTCATAGGAGCCGAATTAGACCGTCTTGCCCATCGAGTCTCCTCTCCACGTCCACTATATCCAGGCCTTTCATTCTCCGGTAAGTTTCAATGAGATCCTCCCTCGCCCTTCTAAACTCTAGCGTGAACAATGGCTTTGTAAGTCATAGGGGCAGATTTAGGCCCATCAAGTCTACTCCACCATTCTATCAGGACTGCCTCCTAACCCCATTCACCTGCCTTCTTCCCATTGCACCTTTGGTGGTGAAATTAGTGTTGTGAAGGGTGGATAGACAATAAGTGCAGGAGTAGGCCATTCGGCCCTTCGAGCCAGCACCGCCATTCAATGTGATCATGGCTGATCATCGCCAATCAGTGCCCTATTCCTGCCATATACCCTGATAGGAAATGTGTGGAGTGATGTGGGCCAAACGTGGGCAGGTGGGGCATCTTTGGTTGGCATGGGCATGTTGGGCTGAAATGCCTGTATCCATGCTCTGACAAGCTAGATGTTGTTGTGTTGCAGGCAGGCACAGAGTGCAGGAGTAACTCATCGGGTGAGGCAGCATCTCTGGAGAGAAGGAATGGGTGACGTTTCGGTGTCAAGAGACTGATGGTCTGAAGAAGGGTCTTGACACGAAACGTCGCCCATTCCTTCTCCCCACAGATGCTGCCTCAACCGCTGAGTTACTCCAGCATTTTGCGTCTGCCTTCGAGTATCCCAGCGTCTGCAGTTCTTTCTTACACATTTTGTCCCGTTGCAGCTTTGCTCCCTTATTGACGGGGCTTTCAATGCCAATGCTTTTCAAGCTTTGGAGGAATTTCTGTTGGATACAAATGACTATCCACCTCAGCATTGCACCAAGCCGGCCCTGAACAAGCTCGACAAGTTGGCACACAAGGTAAGGCACCTGCCCCGCACCACTTGCGAAAGAGGGGCGATGGTCAGTACTTTGCTTGGCGGATAACAATATCTAATCGAATTTAGATGCAAAGAGGTCCTTCTGCAGTCGTACAGGGCCCTCGTGAGACCACACCTGGAGTATTGTGTACAGTTTTGGTGCCCTAATTTGAGGAAGGACATTCTTGCTATTGAGGGAGTACAGCGTAGGCTTGCAAGGTTAATTCCCGGGATGGCGGGATTGTCATATGCTGAGAGAATGGAGAAGCTGGGCTTGTACGCTCTGGAGCTTAGATGGATGAGGGGGTGTCTCATTGAAACATATAAGATTGTTAAGGGTTTGGACACGCTAGAGGCAGGAAACAAGTCCCTGATGTTGGGGGAGTCCAGAACCAGGGGCCACAGTTTAAGAAATAAAGAGTAAGCCATTTAGAATGGAGACGAGGAAACACTTTTCCACCCAGAGAGTGGTGAGTCTGTGGAATTCTCTGCCTCAGAGGGCGGTGGAGGCAGGTTCTCTGGATGCTTTCAAGAGAGAGCTAGATAGGGCTCTTAAAAAATAGCGGAGTCAGGGGATATGGGGCGAAGGCAGGAACGGGGTACTGATTGGGTCTAACCTGATGAGTTAATAGAAAATAGGTGCAGGAGTAGGCCATTTGGCCCTTCGAGCCAGCACCACCATTCAATGTGATCATGGCTGATCATCCCCAATCAGTACCCCGTTCCTGCCTAGACTGGATGGACAGTCAGAATCTTTTGCCAACGTGGAAATGTCAAAGATGTCGAGGCTAGGGTGTAATGTGAGAGGGGCGAAGTTTAAAGGACATGTTCCTGGTCAAGAATTTTATATGAAGATTGTTGCGTGTACCGAGGTACAGTGAAAAGCTTTTGTTGCGTGCTAACCAGTCAGCGGAAAGACAATACATGATTACAATAGAGCCATTTACAGTGTACAGATACATGATAAGGGAATGATTCCAGAACCAGGGGCCACAGTTCAAGAATAAGGGGTAAGGCATTTAGAACGGAAACGAGGATATATTTTTTTTCTCACAGAGAGTGGTGAGTCTGTGGAATTCTCTGCCTCAGAGGGCGGTGGAGGCAGGTTCTCTGGATACATTCAAGAGAAAGCTAGATAGGGCTCTTAAAGATTGCGGAGTCAGGGGATATGGGGAGAAGGCAGGAATGAGGTACTGATTGTGGATGATCAGCCATGATCACATTGAATGGCGGTGCTGGCTCGAAGCCCAGCTGCTCCATTCTATCAGCATATGACAGTCCCGCCATCCCGGGAATTAACCTTGTAAACCTACGCTGCACTCCCTCAATAGCAAGAATGTCCTTCCTCAAATTAGGGGACCAAAACTGCACACAATACTCCAGTTGTGACAGATCATGTGCAGGTAGATAAGAGTTGGTCTTGGCCTGGATATTATGGGCTAAAGGACTTGTTCCTGTGCTGTGCTGATCGTAATCGCTTATCTGGTCTGTTTTGTTTTTATTATTATTATTATTTTTTTTTTTTTTTGTTGTTGTAGGAAATGGATAAAAATCAATTCTCGAACATCTCTCTACTGTTGAAAGCGGTGCAGAGATTTACCAAGGATGAATCTGATGTTGGTCTGAATGATTTAATTAAGCATGGTCTCATTCAGAAGATAAGTAGACTTATTCAGCTTGGGCATTTTCGTATCGAAGGCTATTTTTTCAATCACGAGGAATTGCAGGTGGCTGCAAATTTTGCTGAGAACTCGAAGTGCTGGAGGAACTCAGCGGGTCGGGCAACCTCTCTGGAGGATGTGGATACGTGACCTTTTGGGTCTGGACCTTCAGTCTGAAGAAGGATCCCGACACACAGCGTCACCTATCCATGTTCTCCACAGATGCTGCCTGAGCTGCTGAGTTACTCCAGCTACAATGCGCTACAATGCTTATCACTATATTTCTGAATCTTCCCCTTGTGAACTTTGCTCTACTTGAGATGGGTTTGATTGTATTTATTTAGTATTATCTATTTGGAAAGAATGCAAAACAAAGTTTTTGCATTGTTCCTCGCTACACTTGACAATAATAAAGGGCCTGTCCCACTTGGGCGTCATTTGCCGTCATTTACGCAACAAGTGCTCTTGAGGGCCCTGCTTCTTTTGGGAGCCATTTGCGACGTCACTCGTACTTAGTCTGATCTCCGTGGCAGGGATTTTCCCAGTGAAAATGTTCAAAACTCTGCGCGCTTTATACCCGGGTGGTCACGTGGCGCGGCACTCAAATGGCGTACGCGGGGACGCACGGTTACGGACGTTGACGAAGGGTGACGCAAAAATAAATTAGCATAGGCAATGTCCGTGCGTAACCATGTGTCACCACGCGCTACACGTACGCCGTCAGTACATCAGCGTGCGACAGGGATATGTCACGCAGGTGGTGACCGTGGATTTTGAGCATTCCAAAACCTTGGGGCGCCGCGAGTTACCGCGCGTCACTGCATACGCCACCACGTGTCACCACGGGCCAACCAATTTTTAGGATGTCGCGCGAATGACGTGCTAATGTCGCCCAAGTTGGGCAGGCCATAAACCTAAGCCTAATGTTTGCAAAATTCATTTCCTAAAGTAACTAAGTCTCCTGTGTTGTTTCACATGCTCCTTTGGTTCGAGCGGGCTACAGAGTTTATGAAAACCGTTGAGCTGAAAGCAAATGAGTCTCTCGTGACTTTGGTTGAAGATATCTTTGACACTGCATTGGTAAGTGCCCCCACACTAGGGGCAGCACAGTGGCATAGCAGTAGATCCTTAACACAGGTGTAGCTGCCTGCAGTGTAGCTGATTACTGACGATGGCTGCCACCGTGTACTGCTCCTTGCCGTTCTACTTGCAGGCGGAGCACCAAGGCAAATTCCTTGTAGGTGCATACTTGGCCAACAAACTTATTCATTCATTATAGCACCGGAGACCCCGGGTTCGATCCCGACTACGGGTGCTGTCTGTGCGGAGTTTGTACGTTCTCCCCGTGACCTGTGTGGGTTTTCTCCGGGAGTTCCGGTTACCTCCCACGCTCAAAAGACGTGCAGGTTTGCAGGTTAATTGGCTTCGGTAAAATTGGAAATTGTCCCTAGTGTGTGTCGGATGGTGGAGTGCGCAGGGATCGCTGGTCGGCGCGGACTCGGTGGGCTGAAGAACCTGTTCTAAACTAAATGGGACTAGAATTAATTTGTGCCACATCTTGAAACGTGTGTAATTTTCTTCTTTTTTTTTTTTTCCTCTCGTAGGTAATTTGCAAATGCAGCGGGGAAGGTAAGATGAGAAAATTGGCCTAATTCTGCTCCTAGAACCTAATAATTATTTTTACAGAGAGAGAGAGAGCGATGGAGACAAACCCTTCAAAGGAAAGGAAGAGGGTGATGCATTTTAATTTAGCTCCCTGGAATCTTTCTCAGACTTATGGCCCTGTCCCACTTGGGCAACTTTTCAGACGACTGCAGGCGAGACTATGCGGTCGCCACATGTTCGCGGGTGGTTGCCGGGCAGTCGCCTTCATGGTTGTGAGGGGTTCCTGCAACATGTTGAAACATTAGCGGCGACCAGAATGAAGCCGCCATTGAGAGTAGCGAGAATTCTCGTGCCGTAGGTGTGTCGCCAGGAGGTGGAAGGTTCTCGTAGGTTGTAGCCGGTGCTGACCGGTGAATTTCATTGGCTCATTGGGGGGGGGGGGGGGGTAAAACGTAAGCAGTAGTTTTTCAGAACCAAGGATAACCAACCGGTAATGTTAAATGTCCGCCGAGCTTCACAGCCGTGTATCTCTGGCTTCTTAAAAGTTGTCTCCACTCCTTCTCCCTCCTTCTCTTTTAAAGGACTTATCGTGCACTGTGCTTTAGCCGTCTTAATTACAGCGCCAACCTTCCTGTTCATCGCGGTGTGTGTCTGTATCACATTGGCTTTGCGCGGTGGGTATTTTTCAGACAGCGCTCCCCCGCTTGCCCCATCCCCGCCTGCATAACGGGCTGGTGAAGGAAGCGATGTGTGTGTGTGCGAATGTATGTGCGACTCTGACAGTCTCCGGCAGTCCGCTGAAAAATCACCCAAGTGGGACAGGCCCATTACAGGAAGGATTAATCAGATGAGATTCAGCGTGGAAACAGGCCCTTCGGCCCATCGAGTCTGCACTGACCCGTGGTCACCCCGTACTCTAGTATTGTCCGATACCCTTGGGACAATTTCTAAAGTTCAGTGGAAGTTGATGGGAGCCAAACCTCCGAAGCCTATTACGGAAGTAAAGGTTTAAAGTGTGGGCAGGGACTGCAGATGCTGGTTCACTTCGACACAAAGTGCTGGATTTACTCAGTGGGACCGGCAGCATCTCCACAGATAGGGAACGGGTGACGTTTCGGGTCGAGACCCTTCTTCAGACCTAGAGTCGGGGGAATGGGAAACTAGAGACATGGAAGGGTTACGTGTGAAAACGAGAGATCAGAGGTGATGAGGTTCAAGGAAAATGTCGAATGGTTCATTGTTGGCTCGGGGAAGGTGACAATGAGGCACACAAAGGTAAAATGTAATCAGGAGGACAGTCAAACTAGTTGGAGAACGAGGATGGGGGAGGGATGGAGAGAGAGAGGGGAAGCAACGGTTACTTGAAGTTGGAGAAAGCGATAGAAGAAGGATCTCGACCCGAAACGTCACCCGTTCCTTCTCTCCAGAGATGCTGCCTGTCCCGCTGAGTTACTCCAGCATTTTGTGTCTATCTTCAATGTTCATACCGCTGGGGTGTAAGCTGCCCAAGCGAAATATGAGGTGCTGTTCCTCCAATTTGTGTCCGGCCTGTCTGTCACAGTGGAGGAGGCCCAGGGCAGCGGTTTCAAGTGATCTCCTTGCAAGTTGTGCTCTGGTCTGGATATGTTCCAATGTTTTGAGCCTCCGCTTGCCTGGAGTCATCTTTCTGCAAATGGAATCATCCTTTTGATCCATGGGATGGCACAACTGGTGGAGTTGCCGCCTCGCAGCGCCAGAGACCCGGGTTCGACTCTGCCTACGGGTGCTGTCCGTACGGAGTTTGTGCGTTCTGCCCCGTGACCTGCGTGGGTTTCCTCCGGGTGCTCTGGTTTTCTGCCACATCCCAAAGACTGACAGGGTTTGTAGGTTAATTGGCTTCTGGAAATTGCCTCCCCCCCCCTCTAGTGTGTTGCGAGTCGATGAGAAAGTAGGATAGCATAGAACTAGTGTGAATGGGTAATTGATGGTCGTCATGGACTAAGTGGGCTGAAGGGCCTCTTTCCTCACTATATCTCTCTAAACTCTGATTTCTAAATGCAATGGACAATAGGTGGAGGAGTAGGCCATTCGGCCCGTCGAGCCATGTAAAGAGGAGTCATGAACACATTGTGTCTTTACTACTTTTTATTAATATCACATAACCGTTGCTGCCCTAGCTGTACGCGGTCTGTCACCGGAGCTAGAGAGAGATCAATGGGTGGGGAGGTTGCAATTATACTTCTGATATGGGGAGTGGTTAGTAGTGGTGAGGTCACTATATTAAAGGCACATGCACATGATCTACATCCTTCCCCTTGGAAACAAAGCAATACAGTAGTGACGGGCGACTACGTCTCATGCGCTACGAGCAGGTAAGCAAACAGTTAAACAAACAGATGAGCAACCAGCTAAGCAAAATCACCATAGCGGACAGGCGGCTTAACCAGCCGGCCGGGCCGGGTACGCAGCTCGCCATCTCCCCCCTCTGCAGGAAAAGCCAGAGCTGGGGCGGGCGACCGAACCGGGGATCCTGGAGGAGAAGGAGTCGGCGGAGGCAGAGGAGGGGGCGCAGGCGCAGCAGCGGTTGGACGGGCAGGGGAACGAGGGCTGCCAGGCGGAGAGCAGGGCTGGACGAGCTGAGATGGCAGGGAGCGAGGCATGCGTAGGGCCGCAGGCAGTTTAGTGGACAACGGAGGGGAGAAAGGGTCGGCAGGCGGTGGGGGTGGCTCGTTGACAAGCCGCAGATGTTGGCGGGACCGGCGGTAGATGGTACCGTCGTGGTCGACCAGGTAGGACCGCGGCGAACCAGCATCACTGACAACGGTGGCAAGTTTGGAGTGACCGGAGGGGGACTGCATCCGGACGACTTGGCCGGGGAATAGACGCGGCAGAGGACGGCAGGACTGGTCGTGGGAGCGCTTTTGCACTGCGTGCTTGAGGGCAATGCGCTCCTGGACAGCAGCAGGCTGGAGAACAGAGGGAACGAGGGACTGCTGGGTCACAGGGAGTGGAGGTCTCGTTGTGCGAGCCATCAGCCGCTGAGCTGGCGAGCCCAAGGCAGTGTCGCGGGAGATGTTCCGAAGATTGAGGAGGGCTAGGTAGAAATCGGATTGGGACAGTCTGCAATACTCCAGCAAGTCCTTAGCACTGCGGACAGCGCGCTCCGCCAAGCCGTTGCTTTGCGGGTACTCTGGACTGCTGGTGTAGTGTCGGAAGTTCTGACACCATGTAAAGAGAAGTCATGAACACATTGTGTCTTTACTACTTTTTATTAATATCACATAACCGTTGCTGCCCTAGCTGTATGTGGTCTGTCACTGGAGCTAGAGAGAGATCAATGGGTGGGGAGGTTGCAATTATACTTCTGATATGGGGAGTGGTTAGTAGTGGTGAGGTCACTATATTAAAGGCACATGCACATGATCTACAAGCCAGCACTGCTATGCAATACACAATAGGTGCAGGAATAGGCCATTCGGCCCGTCAAGCCAGCACCGTGATCGTGGTTGATCATCCCCAATCAGCACCCCGTTCCTGCCTTCTCCCCATATTCCCGGACTCTGCTATCTTTAAGAGCTCTACCTAGCTCTCTCTTGAAAGTATCCAGAAAACCGGCCCCCACAGGCAGAGAATTCCACAGATTCGCAACTCTGGGTGAAAAAGGTTTTTCCTCATCTCCGTTCTAAATGGCCTACCCCTTATTCTTAAACTGTGGCCCCTTGCAACAGCAATAGCAAGAATATCCTTCCTCATATTTGGAGACCAAAACTGCACACAACTAATATTTAAAAAAACCCCCAAAAAACCCAAATTAAATAAATCAATAACCCCACTAATACTTCAAAAACAAAAGTCTGTTAGAGTGTTCATTAATGTTTAGGGTTCAAGAGCCTGATGGTTGTTAGGGGGGAAACCATGTTCTTGAACGTGGTGGTCACAGTTTTAAGACTCCTTTTTCTTCTTTCTGATGGTCAGAGTGGTGAATTTTTAATTGTCTACTGTATATATCGTGTAGTCATCTGTGAGCAAAGCAACAAGGCAAATTCCTTGTACGCATTCATACTTGGCTGATAAAAAATGTATTCGATTCAATCTGTGGAACTCATTGCCACAGTGGGCTGTGGAGGCCAAGTCAGTGGATAATTTTAAGACAGAAATGGACAAATACTTGATTAGAATGGGTGTCAAGGGTTATGGGGAGAAGGCAGGAGAATGGGGTGAGGTGGCAGAGATCAGTCATGATTGAACGGTAGAGTGGACTCGATGGGCCGAATGGCTGTATTCTACTATAAACGTGAACTTGCGTGGGTATTAACTTCTGGGGCGGCACGGTGGCACAGCTGATGGAGTTGCCTTGCAGCGCCAGAGACCCAGGTTCAATCCTGACCTCGAATGCTGTCTGTGTGGGGAGTTTACATGTCCTCCCCGTGACCGCGTGGGTTTTCTCCGGGTTCTCCAGTTTCCTCCCACGCTCCAAAGATGTACAGGTTTGTAGGTTTTTAAGAAGGGGACTGCAGATGCTGGAAAATCGAAGGTAGACAAAAGTGCTGGAGAAACTCAGCGGGTGCAGCAGCATCTAGGGAGTGAAGGAAATAGGCAATGTTTTGGGCCAAGCATAGGCTGCCTCACCCGCTGAGTTTCTCAAGCACTTTTGTCTACCTCACGTTTGTAGGTTAATTGGCTTTCTGTACATTGTCCCTAGTGTGTGTAGGATAGTGTTGGATTATGGGATGATCGCTGGTCGGCGCTGACCCGGTGAGCTGAAGTGCCTGTTTCCACGCTGTTTCACTTAAATCTAATAGGTCCCATCTAGATGACTGAGAAAGATTCCAGGGAATTAAATTAAGATTAATTGCCCTATTCCTCTCCTTTGAAGAACATGTTTCCATTCTCTCTCTCTCTCTTTTCCCCCCCATCAAGTCTACTCCACCATTCAATCACGGCTGATCTATCTCTCCCTCTCAACCCCATTCTCCTGCCTTCTCCCCATAACCCCTGACACCCATACTAATCATGAACCTGTTAATCTCTGCCTTAAAAAATATCCATTGACTTTGCCTCCGCTGTTGTCTGTGGCAAAGAATTCCACAGATTCGCCACCCTCTGCCTAGTGACATTTCTCCTCGTCTCCTTTCTAAAGGTAGACAAAAATGCTGGAGGAACTCAGCAGGTGAGGCAGCATCTATAGAAAGAAGGAATAGGCGATGTTTCGGGTTGAGAGCCTTCTTCAGACTGAAACGTCGCCTATTCCATATAACCATATAACAATTACAGCACGGAAACAGGCCATCTCGACCCTTCTAGTCCGTGCCGAACACATAATCTCCCCTAGTCCCATATACCTGCGCTCAGACCATAACCCTCCATTCCCTTCCCATCCATATAACTGTCCAATTTATTTTTAAATGATAAAAACGAACCTGCCTCCACCACCTTCATTGGAAGCTCATTCCACACAGCTACCACTCTCTGAGTAAAGAAGTTCCCCCTCATGTTACCCCTAAACTTCAGTCCCTTAATTCTCATGTCATGTCCCCTTGTTTGAATCTTCCCTACTCTCAGTGGGAAAAGCTTTTCCACGTCAACTCTGTCTATCCCTCTCATCATTTTAAAAACCTCTATCAAGTCCCCCCCTTAACCTTCTGCGCTCCAAAGAATAAAGCCCTAACTTGTTCAACCTTTCTCTGTCACTTAGTTGCTGAAACCCCGGCAACATTCTAGTAAATCTCCTCTGTACTCTCTCTATTCCTTCTCTCTATAGATGCTGCCTCACCCACTGAGTTCCTCCAGCATTTTTTGTCTTTTTTTTTCAGCATTTGCAGTTCTTTCTTAAACATAATCCTTTCTGAAAGGTACATCGTTTTATTTTGGGCCCTCTGGTCCGAGACTTCCCCACTAGTGGAAATATCCTCTCCACATCCACTCTATCCAGGCCCCGATTCAAATCTTCACTGATTTGTTTTTATTTTCTAGGCCAAATTCAGCTCCTGGATGGTTTCCTACTACAACTAGGCCATGGTGTGACTGACTTCCGTCTCAAAATTACTATAAGACTGGAGGTAAAAATTCAATTGACCATGTAATTAGTTTACATTAAAGCTAGGTGGCGCAGCGGTAGAGTGGCTGCCTCACAGCGCCAGGGGCCCAGGTTCGAACCTGCTCACGGGTGCTGTCTGTACGGAGTTTGTACGTCCTCCCCATGACCCGTGAACTCTTCGGTTTCCTCCCACGCTCAAGACGTCCAGGTTTGTAGATTAATTGGTTTGGTGTAAAATCTACAATTGTCCCGTGTGTGCGGGTGGGGTAATGTTAATGTGCGGGGATCGCTGGTCGGTGCGGACTCGGTGGGCCGAAGGGCCTGTTTCTGAGCTGTGTCTCTAAAACCAAAGTTAAAAAATTAAAGCATAGTAGTCTGACCCAAAATGTCACCTATCCATGTTCTCTTCAGATGCTGCCTGGCCCACTGAGTTACTCCAGCACTCTGTGAAACATCACCTATCCATGTTCTCCACAGATGCTGCCTGACCCGCTGAGTTACTCCAGCATAGTTTGTGTCTGTCTTCTTAAACTAAAAACTAAACTGATTTTATTTATTTCTCCCCTGCAGGCCTTGAGAACCTTTAATTCGATGCTTGATTTAATCTCTCGTGAGAGGAAGATAAAATTTCACTTGTCTGAAGAAGCACATGGTTTAATGTAAGTGTTTAGACTAATTAATCACCTTTTCCCTCAAGATATACAGGTAGTTCTGTTACAACACAATAGTTTTCTTACTCCGAGAGAGGGAGAGAGATGGTGTTAACAGATTCATGATTAAACAGTCCCTTCGGCCCAACTTGCCTACGCCGGCCAACATGTCCCATCTACACTAGTCCCACCTGCCTCGTTTGGCCCATATCCCTCTAAACTTGTCCTATCCATGTACCTGTCCAAATTTTTCTTAAATATTATTGTCCCAAAACTAAACTGATGTGTATCAATTGTACAGATATCAGGCAACTGAAACATCCTGCCACAACCAGAGAGCAGTGCTGAACTACTATCTACCTCATTGGCGACCCTCGGACTATCCTTGATCGGACTTTACCTTGCACTAAACCTTATTCCCTTATGTATCTGTACACTGTAATAGCTCTACTGTAATCGTGTATTGTCTTTTCGCTGACTGGTTAGCACGCAACAAAAGCTTTTCACTGCACCTCGGTACACAATGAACTAAACAAGTACGAATTGCAAGCTATCTTATTAGGTGGCGCAGCGTTAGAGTTGCTGCTTTACAGGGAATGCAGTGCCGGAGACCCGGGTTCGATCCTGACTACTGTTGCCGTCTGTACGGAGTTTGGACGTTCTCCCCGTGACCTGCGTGGGTTTTCTCTGAGATCTTCGGTTTCCTCTCACACGCCAATGATGTACAGGGTTTGTAGGTTAATTGGCTTGGTGTAAATGTAAAAATTGACCCTAGTGTGTGTAGCATAGTGTTAATGTGTGGGGATTGTTGGTCGGCGCGGACTCGGTGGGCCAAAGGGCCTGTTTCCGCGCCGTATCTCTAAACTAAATTATCGCCTGTTCATCATGTACAGTCTTTTCCCTGATGTTGAGCGGTCCAATAGACAACAGACAACAGGTGCAGGAGTAGGCCATTCGGCCCTTCGAGCCAGCACTGTCATTCAATGTGATCATGTCTGATCATCCCCAGTCAGTACTCCGTTCCTGCCTTCTCCCCATAGCCCCTGACTCCGCTATTTTTAAGAACCCTATCTAGCTCTCTTGAAAGCATCCAGAGAACCTGCCTCCACCACCCTCTGAGGCAGAGAATTCCACAGACTCGCCACTCTCTGTGAGAAAAAGTGTTTCCTCGTCTCTGTTCCAAATGGTTTACCCCTTATTCTTAAACTGTATCCCCTGGTTCTGGACTCCCCTAACATCGGGAACATGTTTACTGCTTCTAGCGTGTCCAAACCCTTAATAATCTTACATGTTTCAATAAGATACCCTCTCATCCTTCTAAACGCCAGAGTGTACAAGCCCAGCCGCCCCATTCTCTCAGTATATGACAGTCCCGCCATCCCGGGAATGAACTTGGTGAACCTACGCTGGGCTCCATCAATAGTAAGAATGCCCTTCCTCAACTCTGGAGACCAAAACTGCACACGATACTCCAGGTGTGGTCTCACTAGGGCCCTGTACAACTGCAGAAGGACCTCTTTGGTGCTCGAAGTTTGATAATCCATTTTATTGATGTCTTGCCTTGAGTATCTGAATTTGTGGTCTTTGTATTTGCAGGCTTGACCTGGCAAAAACGATCCTGGATGTTGGCGGTAAGAACTTCAATTTATTTATGTGCTATTTTTCTTTCTTGAAGAATGAAGCGCGGCATGGAGACCCGGATTTGATCCCGACTACGGGTGCTGCCTGTATGGAGTCTGTACGTTCTCCCCGTGACCCTATGGGCTCTCTCCTGTTTCCACGGGCACTCCAAAGACGTGCAAGTTTGTAGGTTAATTGGCTTAAATGAAATAAATTGGTAAATTGTCGTGAGTGTGGAGGAGAGTGTTGGTGTGCTGGTCAGCGCGGGGTCGATGGGCCGAAGGGCCTCTTCGCACGCTGTATCTCTAAACAATTTTATTTTTGTCATACTTCTCTCCTCTTCCATCCAATTTCAACAACTATTTTTGTTTCGAACCGTTATCATAAGGCCATGAGATATAGGAGCAGATTTGGTTAAGACCAAAGTTGGACCCTTGAAGACGGAGAAAGGTGAATTTATTATGGGGAACCCAGTACCCCGTTCCTGCCTTCTCCCCATATCTCCTCACTCCGCTATTTTTAAGAGCTCTATCTAACTCTCTCTTGAAAGTATCCAGAGAACCTGCCTCCATCGCCCTCTGAGGCAGAGAATTCCACAGACTCACAACTCTCGGTGTGAAAAAGTGTTTCCTCGTCTCCGTTCTAAATGGCTTACTCCTTATTCTTAAACTGTGGCCCCTGGTTCTGGACTCCCCCAACATCGGGAACATGTTACCTGCCTCTAGTGTGTCCAAACCCTTAACAATCTCCAGTGAAATACATTTCTCTATCACTATAAATAAGCACTTAGATAAATTTTAGTTGACCACCTCCGATACAGTATAGTAGGCCCCCCTCGGTCATGACTGACCATGGGTGATGCATCCTGGTCGGATGCAAGCCTGGGTGATGTCATATGGAGGACAGGCTGTTGCCCATGCAGCACGTCCCCTCTCTCCACATCGCTGATCGATCCAAAGGAACAGCAGGGCCGTTACAGTTTGGCACCAGCGCTGTCGCAGGAGCTGCCAGAGCGAGGTTGTAGACAACGACAAACTGCCTTAGGGGCTCCGACTCCGGATTTTCTTGAGATTTACTCCTGGAGCCTTTTCCATGACTGGATATGGCCACAAGGCAGTGGAGGTTTTCAATCGGAGTTTTCCCTCTCCTAGATGGACTGCCTTCCCAGGGCTGATGAGCCCCATCTGCCCGAGACTCGTGGGGGCGGGAACGTCTACCATCCCGTGCAGGTCTACAGTCCAATATACAGAATAAGTGTATAGCAGTAGTACACAGCAGGCCTGTGCCTGGCGTAATTACTCGGGGTAGGCAGTCAGTCTGCTTTAAAAAAAAAAAAAAAAAGTCTTAAACCGTGCATGGGCAAATTGTTCTCCTCTCAGTAAAAATAAAGAATAAAAATAAAGAAAGAAACAATTCAATTTGCCCAAGGCTTCCAAATCTCCTTCATTGTGAATTACTGAATGGGTGGGGGGGTGGAGGGTGACGGCAGGTGGAGAGATGGTGGGGAGAACGGGAGCACACCGGGACAAGTTGAATCAGTTGTGATCTTATTGAATGACAATACTAATTCAAGGGACCAATTGCAGGGCGAGTTCCTTTCACAGCGTCTGGCCAGGGGTAAAGTTGCGGGGAGGGCAGGAGCATTGAGAAGGAGGGGGTCGGGGATCATGACAGTAACCCACGCACTTACTGCTGCCAGGTGGCTGGTGGGGGAAGTAGCTCGGGTGGCTGTGAGCGGCTGCCGGGACCTCAGCGCTTTCTGCTGGCCCGCTCACCTCTGGCAGTGCTCTCCGTCTGAACAGTGAGGGGACCTGCTCAAGAACAAAGATCAAAGAGCAGAGCGGGTCAGCGGGCGATGGATAACGGGACAGGGGGTAGTGGAGCTTACTCCTGTGTCAGCGCGAACAAGGGACCAATTGAGGTCACTCGCACTGACACATGGAGTAAGCTCCACCGCCCGCTGTCCTGTTATCCATCGTCCGTTGACCCGCTCTTGAGCTGGTTGCTGGCATGATCCCCGACCACCTCCTTCTCAACGCTCCTGCCCTCCCCGCAACTTTATCCCTGGCCAGACTCCCCACACACTGTGAAAGGAACTCCCCCCCCCCCCCCCCCCCCCCCCCCCCCCCCCCCACAGCGGTGCTGTCCTTTTACAGCCGCTTCCCACTTTACAGTCCACGCTGCAAAGGCAGAATTTCAGCTGGGCTGCACACACTTTCCCGTATTATATGTGCTGCACATGAAAGACACGGAAAATTATACCGACCTAAGAGATCGATCCCTTAGAGAGGCATAATTATCCCGTGCCTTTACTATTTATATTTAATAATTATCATTTTATAATTTTAGTCCGGGTAAGCAATGCCTACCTTGTCTACCCTGACGGCACGTGCCAGGTACACGGGGTCGTGTAGGAAGAAATTGCAGATGCTGGTTTAAACCAAAGATAGACCATCTCCGGAAAAATGAATTAAGTGGGGTTTCGGCTCTCTCCCTGAAACGTCACCCATCCATGTTCTCCGCAGATGCTGCCTGACCCGCTGAGTTACTCCAGCACATTGTGTCCATCTTCAGTGTACGGAGTTACCAGTTTTGCCCCAATTTTGAAGTCCCATCCACTGTATATAGATTAAGGGAATGATTATTAGTGCAAGATAAAGTCCAATTAACGATAGTCTGAGGGTCTCCAGTGAGGTAGATGGGAGTTCAGGACCGCTCTCTAGTTGGCGAGAGGACAGTTCAGTTGCCTGATGACAGCTGGGAAGAAACTGTCCCTGAATCTGGAGGTGTGTGTTCGTTTTCACACTTCTGTACCCCTTGCCTGCTGGGAGAGGGAGTGACCGGGGGTGAGACTGGTCCTTGATGATGCTGCTGGCCTTGCCGAGGCAGCGTGACGTGTAGATGAAGTCAATGGAAGGGAGGTTGGTTTGTGTGATGGGCTGGACTGTGTCCAATGGGCCGAAGGGCTTGCATCCGTACTATATCTCTAACCTAGCAACTTCCCTCTTCCATTTTAAAACTAGACTATGAAATTCAGGTCGCCATTTCTGAGGCATTGTGCCGAATGACCGAAAGGAAGACGCGGGAGACGCTTATTGATACGTGGTTTGACGAGCGGAATGGAAACGCATTCAAAGAGATTAAAGACTTTGAATTTGAAACCGTAAGTTTGCTAACATTTTTTTCTTGTGACTAAGTGCTTGTAGGATATTGATATGGAAATGAGAAAGATTTCTACTCCAGTCAAGTGTTGTCATTGTTTTGTTGATTAAGAAGAAACTGCAGATGCTGGAAAAACCGAAGGTTAACAAAAATGCTGGAGAAACGCAGCGGGTGCGGCGGCATCTATGGAGCGAAGGAATTAGGCGACGTTTCGGGTCGAGACCGTTCTTCAGACTGATTGTTTTGTTGTTATTGATATTCTTGCTATTAAGGGAGTGCAGCGTAGGATCACAAGGTTAATACCCGGGATGGCGGGACTGTCATAAGCTGAGAGAATGGAGCGGCTGGGCTTGTGTACTCTGGAGTTTAGATGGATGAGAGGGGATCTTATGAAACATCTAAGATTATTAAGGGTTTGGACACGCTAGAGGCAGGAAACGTGTTCCCGATGTTCGGGGAGTCCAGAACCAGGGGCCACAGTTTAAGAATAAGGAGTAAGCCATTAAGAACGGAGACGAGGAAACACTTTTTCCACACACAGTTGTGAGTCTGTGGAATTCTCTGCCTCGGAGTGCGGTGGAGGCCGGTTCTCTGGATACTTTCAAGAGAGAGCTAGATAGAGCTCTTAAAGATAGCGGAGTCAGTGGATATGGGGAGAAGGCAGGAACGGAGTACTGATTGTGGATGATCAGCCATGATCACATTGAATGGCGGTGCTGGCTCGAAGTACCGCATAGGCTCGAAGTACCTGCACCTATTGTCTATTGTTTATTGTTATGTCTCAAAACGTGTAATCATGTATTGTCTTTCCGCTCGTGTCCCGACTACTCCTTTGACTGTCCAGGGACCCAGGCACTCTTTAGGTGAGGCAGAGGTTCACTTGCGCCTCCTCCAACCTCATCTACTGTATCGGCTGTTCCAGGTGTGGACTCCTGTACATCGGCCAGACCAAGCGCAGGCTCGGCGATCGTTTCGCTGAACACCTTTGCTCCTGGAACTTATGACCAGCGACCACCCCTTCCACTGGCACTATCCGACACACACTCGGGACAATTTACAACTTGCCCATGCCAATTAATCTCCAAAACCCGCACGTCTCTGGAGTGTGGGAGGAAACCGGAGCACTAGGAGAAAATCCGAGAGGCAGGTCACGTACAGACAGCACCCGTAGTTGGGATCGAACCCGGGCCTCTGGGGCTGTGAGGCAGCAACTCTACCGCTGTGCCACAATGCCACTCTGTATTTGCTGCTGATATTTTAAATAATAGACAATAGGTGCAGGAGTAGGCCATTGGGCCTTCGAGCCAGTGCCGCCATCGAATGTGATCATCCCCAATCACTACCCCGTTCCTGCTTTCTCTCTATATCCCCTGACTCTATTATCTTTAAGATCCCTATCAAACTTTACTGTTTGCTTTGCGAAATGGTCACTAAACATGTCTTTTTTTTCTTAACCTTGAAGGACTGCCGAAAATTTCTCAACAGACTGAACGCAAGCCTTTTGAATAAAAGAAGGTAGGAGCCTGTTTTATTTGCACTGGAAGATATTTATGTTAAAAATACATCACATACTGCTATGAAGAACATGAAAAATATTGTCTCCCCTCCCCCATCAGGCTGGTGGTACAGAAGTGTGAAAACGCACACCTCCACATTCAGGTGCAGTTTCTTCCCAGCTGTTATCCTTCTACTCTCCAGGGATGCGTGCTGCCTGTCCCGCTGAGTTGCCCCAGTATTTATGTCTTCCTGCAAGATTAAATAAGCAAGCTTAGAACATAAAGTACCCTGACTTCTCCCCAGCTGTCTAATTCTCATACGTCGGATTTTATAGTTTGTGATAAAAGTCATCCAAAGTCTAAACTAGAACCAATTTGCTATTGAACAAATTCTTTACAAGGTGGCACAGCGCTAGAATCGCCACCTTACAGTGCCAGAGACCCGGGTTGGTAAGATCATTAGTGATAGGAGCAGAATTAGGCCATTCGGCCCATCAAGTCTACTCTGCCATTCAATCAATAGACAATAGGTGCAGGACTTTCCTCCCAGCTGTTATCCGGCAACTGAACCATCCTACCACAAGAGGGCTCCTGAGCTACTATCTACCTCATTGGTGACCCTCAGACTATCTACAATTACTGGACCTTATCTTGAACTAAACTTTATTCCATTTATCACGTATGTGTACACACTGTGGACAATAGACGATAGGTGCAGGAGTAGGCCATTCGGCCCTTCAAGCCAGCTCTGCCATTCAATGTGATCATGGCTGATCATCCCCAATCAGTACCCCGTTCCTTCCTGCCTTCTCCCCATACCCCCCTGACCGCTGTCTTTAAGAGCTCTATTTAGCTCTCTCTTGAAAGTATCCAGAGAACCTGCCTCCACCGCCCTCTGAGGCAGAGATTTCCACAGACTCACAACTCTCTGAGGAAAAAGTGTTTCCTCGTCTCTGTTCTAAATGGATTACCCTTTATTCTTAAAATGTGGCCCCTGGTTCTGGACTCCCCCAACATCGGGAACATGTTTCCTGCCTCTATTGTGTCCAAACCCTTAACAATCTTAAATGTTTCGTTAAGATATCCTCTCATCCTTCTAAATTCCAGAGTGTACACTGGGCATGTACTTGCTGGAGTTTAGAAGGATGAAGGGAACACCTCATTTACCGAACTTACTGAATAGTGAAAGACTTGGATAGAGTGCATGTGGAGAGGATGTTTCCACTCGTGGGAGAGTCTAGGACCAGAGGGCACAGCCTCAGAATTAAAGGACCTTCCTTTAGGAAGGAGATGAGGAGGAATTTCTTTCATCAGAGGGTGGTGAATCTATGGAATTCTTTGCCACAGACGGCTATAGAGGATGTCAGTGGATATTTTTAAGTTGGGTCAATTTTATTTCTACAACACATTTAAAAACAACTCTCGTTGACCAAAGTGCTTTATATCAGTGCAGGTACTAACGTGCTACATACAGTGGTACATAGATCAACAATACATACATAAATACATACATAGAACGCTCCCTCAGAGGACCTCATGAAACACTTGTGTGTAGAAATAGGTTTTAAGTCTCGACTTAAAAGAGTCGATGGAGGGGGCAGTTCTGATGGGAAGGGGGATGCTGTTCCACAGTCTAGGAGCTGCAACCGCAAAGGCGCGGTCGCCCCTGAGCTTATGCCTAGACCGCGGGATGTTCAGTAACCCCAAGTCGGCCGATCTGAGGGACCTGGAGGTGGTGTGGTGGGTGAGCAGACTGTTGATGTAGGTGGGGACAAGCTCGTTAAGGGCTTTGTAAACATAAAGAAGGATCTTGAAATGTATTCGGAACCGCACAGGGAGCCAGTGGAGAGAGGCCAGGATTGGGGTGATGTGGTCCCTTTTTCGGGTGCCCGTCAGGAGTCTCGCTGTTGCGTTTTGGACCAGTTGCAGGTGGGACAGGGAAGATTGGCTGATGCCAGTGTAAAGGGAGTTGCAGTAATCTAGGCGGGAGGAGATGAATGTGTGGATGATCTTTTAAGGCAGAGATAGATAGGCTCTTGATTAGTATGGAGTGTCGGAGGTTATGGGGGGAAGGAAGGAGTATGGGGCTAGGAGGGAGAGATAGATCAGCCATGATTCACAGTTTAAGAATGAGGAAACACTTTTTCACAGAGTTGTGAGTGGAGTGAATTCTCTGAATTGGAGGGTACTTTCAAGAGGGAGTTAGATAGAGCTCTTAATGATAGCAGTCAGGGGATATGGGGAGAAGGCAGGAACGGGGTACTGATTGGGGATGATCAGCCATGATCACATTGAATGGCGGTGCTGGCTCGAAGGGCCGAATGGCCTACTCCTGCACCTATCGTCTATTGTCCACAGTGTGTACATATACATGATAAAGGGAATAAAATTTAGTTCAAGATAAGGTCCAGCAATTGTAGATAGTCTGAGGTTCACCAATGAGGTAGATAGTAACTCAGGAGCCCTCTTGTGGTAGGATGGTTCAGTTGCCGGATAACAGCTGGGAGGATACTCCTGCACCTATTGTCTATTGATTGAATGGCAGAGTAGACTTGATGGGCCGAATGGCCTAATTCTGCTCCTATCACTAATGATCTTACGAACCCGGGTCTCTGACGCTGTAAGGTGACGATTCTAGCGCTGTGCCACCTTGTAAAGAATTTGTTCAATAGCAAATTGGTTCTAGTTTAGACTTTGGATGACTTTTATCACAAACTATAAAATCCGACGTATGAGAATTAGACAGCTGGGGAGAAGTCGGGGTACTTTATGTTCTAAGCTTGCTTATTTAATCTTGCAGGTAGACATAAATACTGGGGTAACTCAGCGGGACTGGAGAGAAGAAAGGTCTCGACCCGAAACGTCACCCATTCCTTCCCTCCAGAGATGCTGCCTGTCCTGCTGAGTTTACTCCAGCATTTTGTGTCCACCTTCGACTTTAACCTGCATCTACAGTTCTTTCTTACTTAAGTTTTGCATTTTGGTTTTTGCAGAGTCTACACTTATCCCTGTAACTCTGCTTTCCTAGATCTGAATGAGGTAAGGGTGCTTTGTCATCTTTCAAGAATCTGGTGTCATTAAAGTTGTGGGGTGGCGCAGCGGTAGAATTGCTGCCTCACAGCGCTGGAGACTGGGGCTCGATCCTGACTACGGGTGCTGTCTGTACGGAGTTTGTACGTTCTCCCCGTGACCTGCGTGGGTTTTCTCCGAGATCTTTGGTTTCCTCCCACTCTCCACGGACGTATTGGATTGTAGGTTAATTGGCTTGGTGTCATTGTAACTTGTCCCCTTGTGTGTGTGTGTGTGTAGGATAGTGTTAATTTAGTTTAGTTTAGAGGTACAGCACGGAAACGGGCCCTTCTGCCCACCGAGCCCGCTCCGACCAATGATCCTCGCACATTAACACTATCCTACACCTACTAGGGACAATTTACACCAAGCCAATTAATCTACAAACCTGCTGAAAGAATGGAGCAGCTGGGCTTGTACACTCTGGAGTTCAGAGGGATGAGAGGGAATCTCATTGAAACATATAAGATTGTTAAGGGTTTGGACACGCTAGAGGCAGGAAACATGTTCCCGATGTTGGGGGAGTCAAGAACCAGGGGCCACAGTTTAAGAATAAGGAATAAGCCATTTTGAACGGAGACGGGGGAAGCACTTTTTCTCACAGAGTTGTGAATCCGTGGAATTCTCTGCCTCAGGTGGCAGTGGAAGCCCATTCTCTTGATGCTTTCAAGAGAGAGCTAGATGGAGCTCTTAAAGATAGCGGAGTCGGGAGATATGGGGAGAAGGCAGGAACGGGGTACTGATTGGGGATGATCAGCCATGATCACATTGAATGGCGGTGCTGGCTCGACGGGCCCAATGGCCTACTCCTGCACCTATTGTCTATTGTGTACAAAATCATGAGAGGAGTTGACCAGGTAATTGCACAGTCTCTTGCCCAGAGTGGAATTGAGGACCAGAGGACAAAGGTTTAAGGTGAAGGGGGTAAGATTGAATAGGAACCTGGGGGGTAACTTTTTCACACAAAGGGTGGTGAGTTGCCAGTGGAGGTGGTTTAGGCAGGGACTATCACAATGTTTATAATAATATAATAATAATAAGTTTATTTATATAGCACATTTATTGTCAATTTTCATTGACCCCAAAGTGCTTTACATAATTTAAAAATCAGTTCCATACAAAGCATAAAGATGGGTTAACAAAATAATAAAATGCATAAACAGGACACAACATAAACATCCACCACAGCATTCACCACTGAGTGGAAGGCACAAAAAAAAACATTTGAGCAGGTACGTGGATAGGGCTGCTTTAGAGGGATATTGGCCAAATGCAGGCAGGTGGGGCTAGCGATGGGGCATCATGTTGGTTGATGGGCCAAAGGGCTCGATTTGTGAACAATTGCTCGACGTTCATCTTCGTTGACTTTGCAGTTGAAGATGCCAGCTGATGATAAACTGGAGAACTTCTGGATTGACTTCAACCTGGGCAGTCACAGTGTGACGTTCTTCATCAAGGATGATCACGATGCTGAGGTG
Source organism: Leucoraja erinaceus (assembly GCF_028641065.1). Classification (NCBI taxonomy): domain Eukaryota; kingdom Metazoa; phylum Chordata; class Chondrichthyes; order Rajiformes; family Rajidae; genus Leucoraja; species Leucoraja erinaceus. Next base: position 25,603,722 of record NC_073378.1, on the reverse strand, counting down.
AGAACATGTCTATTCTATGAAGCCACAGAGTGATGCAGTGTGGAAACAGGCCCTTTGGCCCAACTTGCTCACGCCGGCCAACGTGTCCCAGCTGCACTAGTCCCATCTGCCCGCGTTTGGTCCATATCCCTCCATACCTGTCCTATCCATGTACCTGTATTGTTACTCAATAGACATTAGGTGCAGGAGTAGGCCATTCGGCCCTTCAAGCCAGCACCACCATGCAATGTGATCATGGCATACTCCCAGCCTCAACTACCTCCTCTAGCAGCTCGTTCCATGCACCCATTACCATCTGTGTGAAAATGTTGCCCCTCGGATTCTTATTAAACCTTTCCCCCTTCACCTTGAACCTATATCCTCTGGTCCTCGATTCCCTTACTCTAGGCAAGAGATTCTGTGCATCTACAGGGCTCTCGCTTAACTTTTTTTCCCTGTTGCCAGCCGGGCAACCTCGGCAGCTTTTAAGTTGCCAAATGACAGTTTAGGTGGTCGTTTAAGACGGCTTGCATGACGCATGTGATAATGTGCTCGGACAAAGTGCATAGTTACCAGTCGGAATTATGGTCGAAGCATTCATATTATTTCTGCTTCAAATAAAGTCACAAACTAAACATTCACCAATCAAGACATGATAAATACTACAATGCCTTACAGCAAAATTACAATATAGTATCTCAACTCTTTTTACACGTTGCAATGAATGCAATTTCTATTATTTCCAAACAAAAATATGGTTATTCAGCGTATGATCAACCTCGGTGAGACCAAGTGCAGGCTTGGCGATCGCTTCGCACAACACCTCCACTCAGTTCGCAATAACCAACCTGATCTCCCGGTGGATCAGCACTTCAACTCCCCCTCCCATTCCGAATTCGACCTTTCTGTCCTGGGCCTCCTCCCTGGCCAGAGTGAGGCCCACCGCAAATTGGAGGAGCAGCACCTCATATTTCACTTGAGTAGTTTACACCCCAGAGGTATGAATATTGACTTCTCCAATTTCAGGTAGTCCTTGCTTTCTCCCTCCTTCCCCTCCCCTTCCCAGCTCTCCCACAGCCCACTGTCTCTGCCTCTTCCTTTCTTCTTCCCAACCCCCCACCCGCACATCAGTCTGAAGAAGGATCTCGACCCGAAACGTCTCCGATTTCCTTCGCTCCATAGATGCTGCCTCACCCGCTGAGTTTCTCCAGCATTTTTGTTTACCTTGTTAACCTGTTCTAAGTTTGGTTTGAATTTTTTTTTTCCCCTTATCTCTTTCTCTCTCTCCTCTAGAATGACCTCTGGGAAACAGTCAGCTTGTCATATGAAGCTGTCAAAACTTTTGTTGTGGAAGGTAATAAAATACTTCGAGATACGCACATGTTGCCAGGACTCGAGAGCCTGAGCTACAGGGAGAGGTTGAGCAGGCTGGGACTCTATTCCATGGAGCGCAGGAGGATGAGGGGTGATCTTGTATTGTATAAATTCATGAGAGGAATAGATCGGGTAGACATACAGAGTCTCTTGCCCAGAGTAGGGGAATCGAGGACCAGAGGACATGGGTTCAAGGTGAAGGGGTAAATATTTCATAGGAACCTGAGGGGGTAACATTTTTACACAAAGGGTGGTGGGGGTATGGAATGAGCTACTGGAGGAGGTAGTTGAGGCTGGGACTATCCCAATGTTTAAGAAGCAATTAGACAGGCAAGTAGATAGGACAGGTTTGGAGGGACATGGGCCAAATGCAGGCTGATGGGACGGCATGGGTGAGTTGGGCCGAAGGGCCTGGCTCCACGCTGTATGACACTGACTAACTGAAGTTCCTGTAATGTTATTCCAATGTAAACATACTGTATCTAGTTATTCAAACCAACCAGTCATATCACAGCTAAAATATGCACAATGCAATATAGACACAGAGTGCTGGAGTAACTCAGCGGGTCAGGCAGCATCTGTGGAGAACATGGATAGGTGACGTTTCACAGAGTGCTGGAGTAACTCAGCGGGTCTGGCAGCATCTGTGGAGAACAAGATTTTGTACACCTCTATAACATCACCCCTGCGCTCCATGGAATAGTCCCAGACAGCTCGCTGTAGCTCTGGCCATCGGGTCCTGGCAACATCTTGGTAAATCTTCTCTGCGCGTTTGTCAGCTCGATGACGGTTCCTAAACTGCCTTCTCCCCCAATGTGCAGACGTAGTGAGCGCAACAATCCTCGTTATAAACTTGAAGGGAACGCTGTTGGTCAACAAGAAGGAAGGCAAGAAGGTGAAAATATATTTTGACTCTACATTTGATATCCTGGAGGCCGCCAAGCTGGTGTACGGCGTGGAAAAGATGCTGGTACGTGTTCAAGATCGATTGAGTTTTGTTTGGTTAAGCCGATGTTGGCAAGTTGTCGCAGACGAATTAGGCCATTCGGCCCATCAAGTCTGCACAAACATTCTATCATGGCTGATCTTTTTTTTCACACAGAACTGTATTTTTCACACAGAGTGGTGAATCTCTGGAACTCTCTGCCACAGAGGGTAGTTGAGGCCAGTTCATTGGCTATATTTAAGAGGGAGTTAGATGTGGCCCTTGTGGCTAAAGGGATCAGGGGGTATGGAGAGAAGGCAGGTACAGGATACTGAGTTGGATGATCAGCCACGATCATATTGAATGGCGGTGCAGGCTCGAAGGGTCGAATGGTCTACTCCTGCACCAATTTTCTATGTTTCTATCTATCTCTCCCTAACCCCAGCGTCTGTGGAATTCTCTGCCTCAGAGGGCGGTGGAGGCAGGTTCTCTGGATACTTTCAAGAGAGAGCTAGATAGGGCTCTTAAAGATAGCGGAGTCAGGCGATATGGGGAGAAGGCAGGAACGGGGTACTGATTGGGGATGATCAGCCATGATCACATTGAATGGCGGTGCTGGCTCGAAGGGCCGAATGGCCTCCTCCTGCACCTATTGTCTATTGATCCCCGCGCGTTAACGCTATCCTACACACACCAGGGACAATCAAGCATTTACACCAAGCCAATTAATCTACAAACCCGCACATCTTTAGAGTGTGGGAGGAAACTGCAGATCTCTGAGAAAACCCACGTACAAGGTCCGTACAGACAGCAGCCGTGGTCAGGATGGAACCCGGGTCTCTGGCGCCGTGAGGCAGCAGCTCTACCCGCTGCGCCACCTTGTCGGAAATTGCTTGCTTTAATTCTTTTTTTTCTTGTTGTCGTTATTTTCTTTGGAAATAGACAAACATTGGAAGTGAGTGTCTCCCAACCGAGCTGCCTGAGATATCACTGGCCGTCAGTGATGGGGAGCTGGAGAGGAAGTCTGGCTCCGTGCACGCCGACTGGCAAAGACGCCACAGCGACACAGAGGGCGAACACCGCAAATCATTCAAGGTGAGTGCGATCAGCTTGGTTTAGAGACACACGGTGCGGAAACAGGCCCTTCGGCCCCACCGAGACCGTGCCGACCAGCGACCCCTGCACACTAGCACTATCCTACACGCACTAGCAACTATTTATAGTTTTTACAAGTTATTGGAGTAGATATGGCTTGTTGGCCTTTATAACAAGAGGAGTTGAGTATAGGAGCAGAGGTCCTTCTGCAGTTGTACAGGGCCCTAGTGAGACCACATCTGGAATATTGTGTGCAACTATGGTCCCCTAATTTGAGGAAGGACATTGTTGCTATTGAGGGAGTGCAGAGTAAGTTTACAAGGCTAATTCCCGGGATGGCGGGACTGTCATATGCTGAGAGAATGGAGCAGCTGGGCTTGTACACTCTGGAGATTAGAAGGATGAGAGGGAATCTCATTGAAACGTATGAGATTGTTAAGGGCTTGGGCACACTAGAGGCGGGAAACATGTTCCTGATGTTGGGGGAGTCCAGAACCAGGGGCCACAGTTTAAGAAGAACGGAGACGAGGAAACACTTTTTCTCGCAGAGAGTTGTGAGTCTGTGGAATTCTCTGCCTCAGAGGGCGGTGGAGGCTGGTTCTCTGGATGCTTTCTAGAGAGAGCTAGAGAGACCTCGTTCTCTAGAGCTTGATGAAATAGAGAGTTTATTGTCGCCTGTCCAGTGAAGGATTGGCATATGATCAGTGTGATCTACCAGAGAATTGCAACACAAATACAGCGATGTAACGCTGCGACGCGACGTCGGGCCGTTGTTGGCATGAAATTCTTTGTTTTTGCCTCGCATAGCTAGGCCCGCCAACTTTCTCACTCCCAAATGAGGGACAAAAGGCCAAAATACGGGACAAATTCCCCACGGCGATTCGTTGACCGACTCGGCCGTGACTGGGTGAATGATAAGTTGGCCCCGGGTGCCGGACTACACACAAAGCCCAGTCGGCGGGGCCAGCTGAGGAGTTTTGGCCCGGGGGCCGCACGACGTCGCTCACACAAAGTCCATCGCCCCCGTCCAACTCACGAACCGATGATCGGCCGTGAGAAGGAGGGGTGGTGGTGGTGTCGGCAGTAAGCAAAGGTCCAAAGGTCGGACAGCTGGCCGGGCTGCTGACCGACCGACGGGGCCACGGGCGAGGCGCTGCTGTTGCTGCTGTTGCTGCACTCCACGGGCTGCACTACGTCGGGACGGGTGAGGCGGGGCCGACAGTCCCCTCGACCCGAGTAGTAGCGGTGAAATTCGGGACAAGGGCGGTCCCGTACGGGACAAACCAATTTAGCCCAATATACAGGATGTCCCGGCTAATACAGGACAGTTGGCAACACTAATCACAGTACACAAATGCTCCATTCGTCAACACAGCCACATTAGTCCTTGGCAGCCCCTCCCCCACGCTGGCCCACCAAGTCCGCGCCGACCCCATACACTAGCTCTATCCTGCACATCGGAGCCAACTTTTACAACTTGCCAAAACCAATTAGCTTATTGTTGGAGTGTGGGAGGAAACTGGAGCACCCGGAGAAAACCCACGCAGATCACGGGGAGAACGTACAAACTCTGTACAGACGGCGCCCGTGGTCCGGAGCTAACCTCTGTCGCCGTGAGGTCGCAACTCTACCGCTGACATACTGTGCCACCCGATGTATAGAATTGGAGGGATATTGGCGATATGCAGGCAGATGAGACGACTTGTAACGACACTGTGTACATCACAGACATGATGGGCCAAAGGGCCTGTTGCTGTGTTGTCCCGTGCAGGATGGAGCGAAGGAGCTGATCATGGACTTTAGGAGGGCACATCATCCGAGGACGTACACTCCATTGAGGATAAATGGGGATCCTGTGGATAGGGTGAACTGTTTTAAATATCTGGGAGTCCACATCTCTGAGGATATGACATGGGCATCACACGCCTCAGCACTCATGAGTAAGGCAAGGCAGCGCCTTTACCACCTCAGGCAATTGAGGAAATTCAGAGTGTCTCCGAGGATCCTCCAGTGCTTCTACGCAGCGGCGGTGGAAAGCATCTTGTCCGGGAACATTACCATCTGGTTTGGGAATTGCTCTGCCAAGGACAAGAAGGCTCTGCAGAGAGTAGTGTGTTCGGCCGATCGCACTATGGGAACTTCACTCGCCCCCTGCAGGAACTATACAACAGGAGGTGCAACTCCAGAGCAAACAAAATCATGAGAGACCCCTTCCACCCCTGCAACGGACTGTTCCAGCTGCTACGGTCAGGCAAACGCCTCCGTTGCCATGCGGTGAGAACGGAGAGGTTGAGAAGGAGTTTCTTCCCAGAGGCAATTCGGACTGTAAACGCCTATCTCACCAGGGACTAACTCTACAGAACGTTTTTCCTTCCATTATTTATTATTTAAAAGAATATGTGTGTTATGATTGTGTTTATAGTTTGTTTGGTTGTTTTGTTGTTTGTCTTTTGCACAAAAGTCCGTGAGCATTGCCACTTTCATTTCACTGCACATCTCGTATGTGTATGTGACAAATAAACTTGACTTGACTTGACTTGAACTGCAGATGCTGGTTTAAACTGAAGGTAGACACAAAAAAGCTGGAGTAATTCAGCAGGTTGGGCATTTTGGATCGAGACCCTTCTTCAGATTGAGTCGGGCGAAAGAGAAATGAGCGATATAGGTTTCACACATAACAATGGCCTGTTTCCTTTATCATCGTTTAAAAAATTTTTTTTTACATCTTTCATTCATTTGTTGCGTATCTCTCAGAGTTCCCCCGCCACGGGTACAATGTAATCCCGTTCTACCCGCTCCATGGTCGGATAGTCGGCGACTAAACCGTTTCCCCCACCTGTTTGGCCAGGTTAGGAGGGGGCTGTGGACCCCCAGCAGGACCGAAAACAAGATCAGTCAAAGGGCGGATGAGATCCTAACTAGCCAACGGCCGCCCACACTTCAGTAGAAGTTGCGATCACTGTCGTACCTAGCATTAGAAACATAGAAAATAGGTTCAGGAGGAGGCCATTCGGCCCTTTGTGCCAGCACTGCCATTCATTGCGATCATGGCTGATCGTCCCCAATCAATAACCCGTGCCTGCCTTCTCCCCATATCCCTTGATTCCACTAGCCCCTTGAGCTCTATCTAACTCTCTCTTAAATCCATCCCGTGATTTGGCCTCCACTGCCCTCTGTGGCAGGGAATTCCACAAATTCACAACTCTCTGGATGAAAACGTTTTTTTACTCACCTCAGCCTTAAATGACCTCTCCTTTATTCTAAGACTGTGGCCCCTGGTTCTGGACTCGCCCCACATTGGGAACATTTTTTCCTGCCATCCCAGGGATCGATCTCGTGAACCTACGTTGCACTGCCTCAATCAAAAGGATGTCCTTCCTCAAATAAGGGGATGATGATAAAACCCACACAACACAACCCTGTACTTCCAGCGGTGGAAGTCCGCAGGAACTGGAGGACAGAGATGTGTGGTGCGTCCATCACCGTGCCCGTCGGAAACCAGCGCCACTGCGTCGCTAATGTTTTCAACGGTGACGAATAACTGAATGAGTGTCCTATGAGCGTGGCTTTCATTGGAAATCTCACATTAACCCTCCGACGTTATTTTAGTAAATATTTTGTGTAACTTTTTTTTTTAGAAACCTAGTAACTTAAAGAGTATGTCGCCCTTGGCTGCCGGCAAAGGTAGTCTTCGAAATTCTTCAAACTCTGGTAAGTGATGACATCCAACTTCAAGATGCAGGTTCTTCCAGGAAACTAGTCTCAGTTCAAGACCTCAATGTTTATTGCGTCAAGCACAATTAGTGTTAATGGTGGGGTTGCTGTGTTGGTGAGGAATGATATTCAGTCCCTTGCAAGGGGTGACATTGAAACAGGAGATGTGGAGTCAATATGGATAGTACTAAGGAATTGTAACGGTAAAAAGACCCTAATGGGACTAATCTACAGGCCCCCCAAACATAGGTGTGGACATAGGGTGAATCGGGAGTTAAAATTGACATGTAGCAAAAGTAATGCTGTGGTTGTAATGGGTGATTTCAACATGCAGGTAGACTGGGAAAATCAGGTTGGTACTGGACCCCAAGAAAGGGACTTTGTAGAGTGCCTTTGTGATGGATTCTTAGAATAGCTTGTACTGGAGCCTACCAGGGAGAAGGCAATTCTGGATTTAGTGTTACATAATGAACCGGATTTGATAAAGGTACTTGTGGTTGGGCCATTAGGAGGCAGTGATCATAACATGGTCAGGTTTAATCTACAATTGGAGAGGGACCAGGGTAAATGTGTCAGTGTTGCAGTTGAATAAAGGGGACTATGGGGCCATGAGGGAGGAGCTGGCCAAAGTTGACTGGAAAGATACTGTAGCAGGGATGACAGTGGAACAATAATGGCAGGTGTTTCTGGGAATAATACAGAAGGTGCAGGATCAGTTCATTCCTAGGAGGAAGAAAGATTCCAAGGGGAGTAAGGGGCGACTGTGGCTGACAAGGGACGTCGGGGACAGTATAAAAATTAAAGCGAAGAAGTACAATGTAGCAAAGATGAGCGGGAAGGAAGAGGATTGGGTAATGTTTAAAGAACAACAGAAGATCACTGAAAAGACAATACGGGAAGAAAAGATGAGGTGCGAAGGTAAGCTAGCCAAGAATATAAAGCAGGATAGTAAAAGCTTCCTTAGGTATGTGAAGAGGAAAAAATTAGTTAAGACCAAAGTTGGACCCTTGAAGACCAAAAAAGGTGAATTTATTTTGGGGAAGGAAATGGCAGATGAGTTGAACAGGTACTTTGGATATGTCTTCACTAAGGAGGACACAAACAATCTTCCTGATATAGTAGTGGCCAGAGGATCTGGGGTGATGGAGGAACTGAAAGAAATTCACATTAGGCAGGAAATGGTGTTGGATGGACTGATGGGACTGAAGGCTGATAAATCCCCAGGGCCTGATCTGTGTCTGCATCCCAGGGTACTTGAGGAAGTGGCTCTAGAAATCGTGGATGCATTGGTGATAATTTTCCAATGTTCTATAGATTCTGGATCAGTTCCTGTGGATTGGAGGGTAGCTAATGTTATCCCACTTTTTAAGAAAGGAGGGAGAGAGATAACAGGGAATTATAGACCAGTTAGCCTGACATCTTTGGTGGGGAAGATAAATGTGAGGTTGTCCACTTTGGTGGAAAGAACAGGAAGGCAGATTAATATCTGAATGATGTCAAGTTAGGAAAAGGGGAAGTACAACGGGATCTGGGGGTCCTTGTTCATCAGTCATAAGCATGCAGGTGCAGCAGGCAGTGAAGAAAGTGAATGGCCTGTTGGCCTTCATAACAAGAAGAGTTGAGTATAGGAGCAAAGAGATCCTTCTGCACTTGGTGAGACCACACCCGGAGTATTGTATGCAGTTTTGGTCTCCAAATTTGAGGAAGTACATTCTTGCTATTGAGGGAGTGCTACGTAGGTTCACCAGGTTAATTCCCGGGATGGCGGGACTGTCATATGTTGAATGAATTGAGCGGCTGGGCTTGTATACACTTGAATTTGGAAGGATGAGAGGAAATCTTATTGAAACATATAAGATTATTAAGGGTTTGGACACGCTAGAGGCAGGAAACATGTTCCTGATGTTGGGGGAGTCCAGAACCAGGGGCCACAGTTTAAGAATAAGGTGTAAGCCATTTAGAACGGAGATGAGGAAACACTTTTTCACACAGTTGTGAGTGTGGAATTCTGTGCCTCAGAGGGCGGTGGAGGCAAGTTCTCTGGATACTTTCAAGGGAGAGCTAGATAGGGCTCTTAAAGATAGCAGTGTCGGGGGATATGGGGAGAAGGCAGGAACGGGGTACTGACTGGGGATGATCTGCCATGATCGCATTGAATGGCGGTGCTGGCTCGAAGGGCCAAATGGCCTACTCTTGCGTCTATTGTCTATTGTCTTGTTCAACTACATTAATAATGGGTCACTGAAACATTCGCGGCGTGATGACATGTGACGCGCGGTATTTTTTTTTCCAAGTGTCGCTCCATTTATTTCTGCCTCCGCTGGATTTTGAAATGTTCAAAATCTTTTGCCGACCCTGATACGACACCGGCAGTCGCCGAAAAAATCGGCAAGTGGGACAGGCCGTTAAGTTTATTGGACGAGCATTCACATACAAGAAATTTGCCTTTGGTGCTCCGCCCCCAAATGACAACATGACATAAAATGACACTTAAAACATTAAACATTAACAAAACACATTATCGATTAAACATGTGAATTGAATAAAATACCAGATCAAAGGGAGGCTACAGATTTTTGGTTATTGAGTAGAGCTACTACTCGTGCTGTCTTTATGTCTGGCTGTGGCGGCTTTGACAGTCCGGAGTCGCCTTCCAAAGGGAAGTGATCCAATGAGTTGGGTGTGAAGAATGGGTTGAAGGGCCCGTTTCTGAGCGGTGTGACCCTGTGGCTTTAAAACTAACGAGGATTTCCATGTCTTTATCCCAACAGTGGGAAGCAAAGGTGTATTATCAGCGCAAAACCAAAAGGTTGAGAGTGGTGAAGATGTACAAAGTCCGGATTCTAAGGAAGATCCGACTCTCGATGAAGTTTTCACCAGGGCGACAACTGCTGAATCAAAGGTCACGGTAAACCTTAATTTCACCAGCCTCTCACAGCACGGAAACAGGCCCTTCATCCCAACCTGTCCGCGCCGACAAACATGTCCCATCTACCCCACGCTCTGCCCACATCCCTCGAAACCTTTCCCATCCATGTGTCCCTGATGCTGTCTGCTTACGTCCTACTCCGACACATCTTCTGCCGATGCTCGCGGGTATCGTGCCGGCCATGCTTGGCAGAGTACTTCACCCACAGGCTGGTGTGCAAGGCCCCATTGGATGCCAAATATCCTCCGCACCACCTTGCCCAGGGCCCGCAGCGACTGGGACCTCAACGCCTGTCATCTCGTCGCCCATTCTCCCGAAAACACAGCGACCTTCTGGCTCTGGTTTCAACACACTAGGAGCACAGAGAACCACCTGGGAACAGCCCACACGACCTCTGCAATTCACTATTGCACCGAACACCACAGCCCGACCTGGCTCGGACCTGACCCGCAGCGAGTGGGTCGCCCTGAACCGGCTCCGTACAGGGGTCGGCCGGTTCAACGGTAACATGCATCGCTGGGGGCTGCATTCGACCGCGCTGTCCTCCGCCGCCCCCTGGTGGAGTGGTAGACCTCATGGCCCTCACCAACAGCACATTGAACTGGCTATAGCGCCTGGAGGCAGTCACATAACCTCTGCTGCCTCAAACCCAGGAAGAAGATCCAGGTATCTGACCAAGTGTCTTATAGATGTCACTATAGTCCCTGCCTCAACTGCCTCCTCCGGCAGCTCGTTCCACACACCCACCACCCTCTGTGTGCAAGAAGTTGCCCCTCGGGTTCCTTTTAAATCTTTCTCCTCGCACCTTAAACCATTCCCTCTGGTTCTTGATCCCGATAGGCTGTATGAAAAAAAACTTTGTGCATTCAATGGACAATAGATGCAGGTGTAGGCCATTCGGCCCTTCGAGCCAACACCGCCATTCAATGTGATCATGGCTGATCATCTCCAATCAGTACCCCGATCCTGCCTTCTCCCCATATCCCCTGACTCCGCTTTGTTTCCAGAAAACCCTCCTTCACCACCCACTTGGCGAATTTTATTTTTTATTTTTTCTCTTTTTAAAAATATTTATTTATTTTTTCCTGGCATCATTGACTGACGTATCAGGTCACCGAAAAATACGCGCCGTGACGCGGTGCGAAGACGTATTGACGTGCAGCGCTTTTTCAAGTGTCGCAACATATTTTTGTCAACGCTGGATTTTGAAATGTTCAAAATCTTTTGGCGACACTGATACGACGCCGGCAGTCGCTGGAAAACTCGCCAAGTGGGACAGGCCCTTAAGTTTATTGGCCGAGTATTCACATACAAGGAATTTACCTTGGTGCTCCGCCCGCAAGTGACAACATGACATACAGTGACAGTTAGGAATGACACATAAAACATTAAACATTAATAATAAAACATAAGGTACACAAAAAAGCTGGAGAAACTCAGCGGGTGCAACAGCATCTATGGAGCGAAGGAAATAGGGCAACGTTTGGGGCCGAAACCCTTCAACATTATTGATGAAACATGTGAATTAAATAAAATACCAGAGCAAAAGGAGGCTACAAAATCGCCAATTGGGACAGGCCCTTTACCCCCCCGGGTAGGCGAAATGTACCCCCTGCAGGTAAATCTATCCCAGGTTGGGAACCCTTGCTTTAAACTCAAGGCCTCCATTCCCCTACTCTGGGCAAGAGACTCTGTGTCTACGCAATCTATTCCTCTCATGATTTTTGTACACCTCTATAAGTTCGCCCTTCGTCCTCCTGCGCTCCAAGGAATAGAGTCCCAGCCTGCTCAACCTCTCCCTGTAGCTCAGGCCCTCGAGGCCTGGCAACGTCCTCTTCTCCAGACCCTTTCCAGCTTGACAACATCTGCCTTGATCTAACCCTTCCCCATCTGGCAGCTCATTTTCTAACAATTTGCATTTTTTTTTTTTTTTTTTTTACCCCAAATATTTTAACAGGACGCCCATCCCCTGACAGAAACGGAACCAAAGTCGAAGCAAAACGTGGCTGTGGAGGACATAGGTTTGCACCCTTTAGCTTGTGTCTTGTGCCCTGTTGTATGGGCGATGATTTACAACTCTCTTTCCCCCCCCCCCCCCCTTTATAGAGATGGAGACTCCAGATGTACAAGACAGTCTGTTGGACAAACTCGATGAGACTCCTGGTCACCTCCAGTAAGTACCCGACTGCTGTGCTGATATTTGCCAAAGGACACTTATGAAGTATTGTGTGCAGTTTTGGTCTCCTAGTTTGAGGAAGGACATCCTTGCTATTGAGGGAGTGCAGCGTAGGTTCACCAGGTTAATCCCGGGGATGGCGGGACATGTCGTATGAGGAAAGATTGGAAAGACTGGGCTTGTATTCACTGGAATTTAAAAGGATGAGATGATATCTTATAGAAGCATGTAAATTTATAAAAGGACTGGACAAGCTAGATGCAGGAAAAATGTTCCCAATATTGGGTGAGTCCAGAACCAGGGGCCACAGTCTTAGAATAAAGGGGAGGCCATTTAATACTGAGATGAGAACAAACTTTTTCACCCAGGGTGTTGTGAATTTGTGGAATTCTCTGCCACAGAGGGCAGTGGAGGCCAAATCACTGGATGGATTTAAAAGAGAGTTAGATAGAGTAGGGGCTAGTGGAATCGAGGGATATGGGGAGAAGGCAGACACGGGTTACGGATCGTGGATTATCAGCCATGATCACAATGAATGGCGATGCTGGCTCGAACAGCCGAATGGCCTCCTCCTGCACCTATTTTCTTTGTTTTTATGCTGCTTCTAAAAGTCTCTAATCATTTCAGAGTATTCTTGGGGGCAATTTAGAGAAGGACATTTAACCTACAAACCTGCATGTCTTTGGATTGTGGGAGGAAACCGGAGCACCTGGAGCAAACCCACGCGGGTCGCGGGGAGAACGTATTAACTCCATACAGGCAGCATCTGAGGTCAGGATCGAACCCGGGTCTCTGGCGCTGTGAGGCAGCAACTCTACCGCTGCGCCACCCGATGCAATAAGTAGATGCATTTGGTTTTAGTAAGGAATAACAAGCAGGGTAACATTATAACTGAATTTCATTGTCTCTTTTCTACAAGGCAGAGTGTTTTTGATTTTGAACTGGCGTCTGATTCAGCGGAAAAGCTCCAGGTGAGCAGAAAATTAATGAGTGATTACTTTATTGGAGCGGCTGGGCTTGTACACTCCGGAGTTTAGAAGGATGAGAGGGGATCTTATTGAAACATATAAGATTATTAAGGGTTGGACACACTGGAGGCAGGAAACATGTGCCCGATGTTGGGGGAGTCCAGAACCAGGGGCCACAGTTTAAGAATAAGGAGTAAGCCTAAGTAAATTAAACTCGTGGTAAGCACGGAGAATGAACGTAGCGGGTACGTCGGAGCTCTGGGACGTCTCTTAGCAGCTCGTACCGTTAATGGCAGGTACTCGAGAGGACTCGCTAACGGCAGTTAAGCTTGGGAAGACTCGTGAAGATTTGTTGAAAAATGTCCACGAGAGCCCCGAGTACAGACGAGTGGCCATTACCGTAAATCTCCGAGTTCGAATTGGGGGAAACTCGGGAGAGCTCTTGGAATGAACTCGTACCGTGGGACAGCGCCATTAGTCTGTGGAATTCTCTGCATCGGAGGGCGGTGGAGGCCGGTTCTCTGAATACTTTCAAGAGAGAGCTCGATAGGCCTCTTAAAGATGGCGGAGTTAGGGGATATCGGGGAGAAAGCAGGAACGGGGTACTGATTGGGGATGATCAGCCATGATCACATTGAATGGCTGTGCTGGCTCGAAGGGCTGAATGGCCTACTCCTGCACCTATTGTCTATTGTCCTCTCCACATCCACTCTATCCGGGCCTTTGACTATTCAGTGTATTTCAGTGATTTCTAATGTCTGAATGGCTTCATGTTTTCTGGATAACTATTCTGGATGAAACGGAATGGCAGCGTTCTGTTTGAAACGTTCCATCATTGTCTGCTGTGATCGCAGGTCCGGACGAGCAAAAGGAAACTCCTCGGGAAGAAAGGTTCTCGGACGGACGAAATGCAAAGCCTGTAAGTCACGTGATGTTGTTCAGTGCTCTCTGGTTGAATGGTGCTCCTGTGGTGGTGTGTGGAAAGTGCTGACGCGGTGAAATTCTCCCGTGCAAACAGTCCCGGAGTTGCCAAGTGTAGAACACTAGCGTGAGTGTGCAGAAATAGATGTTGCTGGGACTCGAGGGGCCTGAGCTACAGGGAGAGGTTCAGCAGGCTGGGACTCTATTCCTTGGAGTGCAGGAGGACGAGGGGTGATCTTATAGAGGTGTACAAAAACTATGAGAGGAATAGATCGGACAGATGCACAGAGTCTCTTGCCCCAGAGTAGGGGAATCGAGGACCAGCGGACATAGGTTCAAGATTGAAAAGATAGTTCTGGCTAGATGCAGGAAAAATGTTCCCGATGTTGGGGGTGTCCAGAACCAGAGGCCAGTCGCTGTTTAAGAATAAGGCCATTTGGAACTGAGATGAGTCTGTGGAATTCTTTGCCTCGGAGGACAGTTCTCTGGATACATTCAAGAGGGAGCTAGATAGGGCTCTTAAAGATTGTGGAGTCGGGGGATATGGGGAGAAGGCAGGAACGGGGTACTGATTGGGGATGATCAGCCATGATCACATTTAATAGGAACGTGAGGGGCAACCTTTTTACACAAAGGGGGGAGGTGGGCGTATGGAATGGGCGGTCACGGTGGCGCAGCGGTAGAGTTGCTGCCTTGCAGCAAATGCAGCACCAGAGACCCCGGTTTGATCCCGACTACGGGCGCTGTCTGTACAGAGTTTGTACGTTCTCCCCATGACCTGCGTGGGTTTTCTCCGAGATCTTCGGTTTCCTCCCACATTCCAAAGACGTACAGGTTTGTAGGTAAACTGGCTTGGTAAATGTAAACATTGTCCCTAGTGTGTGCAGGATAGTGTTAATGTGCGGGGATCGCTGGTCGGCCCAGATCTGGTGGGCCAAATGGCCTGTTTCCGCTCTGTATCTCTCAGAAACTATAAAGCTGCCGGAGGAGGTCGTTGAGGCAGGGACGATCGCAACGTTTAAAAAAACATTTGGGCAGGTACATGGATGGGACGGGCTGAGAGAGATATGGGCAAGTGGGACTAGTGTAGATGGGGCATGTTGGTCGGTGTGGGCAAGGTGGGCCGAAGGGCCTGTTTCCATGCGGTGTGACTTTATTTATGTTTGGCACCTCATTCCAAAATGTACTTATGACATCTCGCAGAGGCCCGGGTTTGATGCCGACCTCAGGCACTGTCTGGGTGGAGTTTGCACGTTTTCCCGGTGACCACATGAGGGGTTTCTCTGGGTGCTCCGGTTTCCTCCCACATCTCAAAGATGTGCAAGTTGAGTAACTCAGCCGGTCAGGAAACCTTGCTGGAGAGAAAGGGCAGGTGACATTATGGGTCGGGACCCTGCCTCCACACAGGACCCTTCCAGCACCAGGCCATTATCTCAAGATTATAATCAAACACTTGGCCCATGTTGACCAACCTGGGACTCGCTGCACACCTGGTACTACTCCTGGCCCTGGCTCCAGTTGCATACCTTCTCTCATGCCTTACAGATGGCCCCCTATTCTACCCTGATCATAGCTGCTGACCTGCTTAGGTTCCAAGTGCTGAACACTCCCATTGTCCCAGCTTTGACTGCACACCTAGTACTATTCCAGACCTTGACTAGATGCACACTTGGCCTTGCTCGTAGCCCCTCTGCACTGACAATATATCTGGCCCACACATAAATCCCCATATCTGACTTAACCTATTACGTTCAAGTCCGCAGGTGCTTATCTAATACAGTAATCTTTTATGGGGCACTTCATGGACCTAACGTTGTATAACAAAATTTGCTACATCCATTGGCTTCCTTGTTATCTAACATGCCAGTTACTTTGTCAAAGAAGTCATCAATTGGTTGAACACAATTTCTCATCCATAAAATTATACTCACTCAGCTGTATAAGTATTCGGTTATTATTTCCTTCATTTTCCTAACAAACTGTCCTGAAGTTATTTTCACACTCAATATTTTCAGTATTTTGCTGTCTTCCCATCAGCTGGGACTTTTCCGAGATGCAGTCCAATAAATATATATTTAAGCAATAATATTCTTTTTAATGTGATCTTGAGAGTACATAATATTTTCTGTGGTATTCATAACACAACAATGATAAAAAGATCTTTGTTTTGAGTGCACCTACCAACATGCGTACATTATTATATTACAGTTAATATGTGCCAAGGGGAAATTTTTGTTCCAATGCTCCCCATTCCCAATTACTTTTACATTGAAATGATTGAAATCCAAGTGAAGTTTAAATGGGATCAGAAACATAAAACCTCTGGAATGGATGATATTCATTACATGGCAGGTTGGAGTCAGTATCAGCACAATTACTATATTGAACTTTGAATCTTCAGATGTCTTGTTTCCAGCTAAAAGTAAAGACAAATAATAACCTCTTAAGATTTTCCCCTGCAAGTATCTTTGTTACTCCTTTACATATGCCCCTTCTTTGAAAAAGCTCTTAAATATCGCATCTGAATCTGATTACACTCCTTGAGGATGTTCATCCATGTGTTCAATTAATAAAACAACGAGATTGGGGCCATTTCGATTCAACCTGTCAAAGGAATTTGGGAGGGGGTGGGTTTAGAAATAGTCAGTGAGCTAAACAAACATAGTTGCGTGGCAAATGACAATAGTGCTACCTTCCCAATATTTAACTGAAGGAAATAATGGGATATAATATGTAAGTTGTGACAGACAGCCTGACACCTTGCAAGTCATTTTAATATTACACTTATCCTATTACCCATGATATTTGGGATTAATAAATTAAGTTTCGTCAACTAATTACAAATCTGGCTAATTACACATCAATAGCATTAGCCAACTCCCAAGCACTGAGCATTGGGATCCATACATTACGGACAACTGGCCTCAGTTCACCGCTCGCATCTGGCAGTGTTCTCCGTCTGAACCAGGGGCCGTGGAGCGTTTTTGAAAGTGGGGAGGCTGAGCGATCACTGATCACTGGCCTTGGGGGTAACCGGCGAGGGAGTGGAAAGGGGGGTATCCCCCCCCCCCCTCCCAGGGTAGGGACTTTTTGATATTTGATGTATTAAAATCATGTTTTAGTGCATTGTAGAAGTATAATTTCAATGTTTTTTGTTTGAAGTATTTTGAAGAGGTATCTTTTTTAGGGGTAACTTTTTCCACACAAAGGGTGATGGGTGTATGGAACAAGCTGCCAGAGGAGGTAGTTGAGGCAGGAACTATCCCAACATTTAAGAAACAGTTAGACTGATACATGGATAGGACAGGATTGGAGGTATGTACCAAAAGCAGGTAGTGTAGCTGGGACATGTTGATGGGTGTGGGCCGAAGGGCCTGTTTTCACACTGTATCACTCTATAACTACATTATACCTCCACCATGCATGAATGCTTCAAAGTCAAGTGGTGGAGTTTTATTGCCATATAGTCAAGTATAGACGATAGGTGCAGGAATCTGCCATTCGACCCTTTGAGCCAGCACCGCCATTCAATGTGATCATGGCTGATCATCCACAATCAGTACCCTATTCCTGCCTTCTCCCCATATCCCCTGACTCCTCTATCTTTAAGAGCCCTATCTAGCTCTCTTGAAAGTATCCAGAGAACCGGTCTCCACCACCCACTGAAGCAGATAATTCCACACACTCACAACTTTCTGGGTGAAGAATCTTTTTCCTCATCTCAGTCCTAACTGACCACCCCTTATTCTTAAACTGAACACTGGTTCAGAACTCCCCCAACATCGAGAACATTTTTCCTGCAGTTACAGCAAGTCAAAATCTAGCAGGCAAGCAGGATGCTTTCTCCAACCACCCCAATTTGAAGGCCACTATCTTCCACTATTGCAGGAAGATTGTTCCCGATGTTAGGGAAGTCCAGGACAAGGGGTCACAGCTTAAGGATAAAGGGGAAATCCTTTAAAACCGAGATGAGAAGAACTTTTTTCACACAGAGTGGTGAATCTCTGGAATTCTCTGCCACAGAGGGTAGTTGAGGCCAGTTCATTGGCTATATTTAAGAGGGAGTTAGATGTGGCCCTTGTGGCTAAGGGGATCAGGGGGTATGGAGAGAAGGCAGGTACGGGATACTGAGTTGGATGATCAGCCATGATCATATGAATGGCGGTGCAGGCTCGAAGGGCCGAATGGCTACTCCTGCACCTAATTTCTATGTTTCTATGTTTCTTCACCCAGTGCTTGGTACTTACTTCCAGCAGCCACTGGTTGTCCTCCAGGATGCACCGAGCCGCAGCCTGATCCATGCCGGTCACCAGGACAAATTCGACACAGAGACTCTCAACGCTTCCGACGGCCCGGGACTCTTGCACTGAAGCTGCTCCATGGCCGGAGCTGCAGCGAGCGGCTCGCCATCCCAGCAAACTCTCACCAGCTCCGGCTCCCCGTCCGCATCTACCCCCGCAGCTGCTTCTGCTTCCATCCCTCCCTCAGCCCCGGCTCTCGAGCACCCGCGGCCCATGCAGTTGATATTAGTTTAAAAATTCTCATTGATCACAGAATTTCTTACGACAGAGCGTGATCCGCGTGAGAGCGTGAGAATTTGGCGAAATGCGTGATTCTCACGCTCAATGCGTGAGAATTGGCAGCTCTGCTCCAGCGCTCTGTGAAACGTCCCCTATCCATGTTCTCCACAGATGCTGCCTGACCCGCTGAGTTGCTCCAGCACTCTGTGACACGTCACCTATCCATGTTCTCCACAGATGCTGCCTGACCCACTGAGTTACTCCAGCACTCTGTGAAACGTCACCTATCCATGTTCTCCACAGATGCTGCCTGACCCACTGAGTTACTCCAGCACTCTGTGACTACATTTCAGCAAAGATTGATGGTGTTTCAATTCATCATTGATGGTTTTAAATTTCTTTTGGAAAAAGACGTCGCTAATAATCAGTTTATTGAGGTTGTGCTAAATTTCATCTTTTTCAGAAAAGTGGCTGTGACGAGCAGGAAAAGTAGCAGAAGTGAGAAAGTGATGGTATGATGTAATTAATGATGGTATGACACAGAAATGAAAAATGACAATAGACAATAGGTGCAGGAGTAGGCCATTCAGCCCTTCGAGCCAGCACCGCCATTCAATGTGATAACTGCAACATTGAATTCTGCTCTTCCCCACCAGCAGTGCTTTGGGCTATCTGTGGCTAGACTTCACTAGTTTTTCTATCAGCAGTTATCAGGCAGCTGAACCATCCTTCCGAAAACTAGCGAGCAGTCCTGAATTTACCAGCTACTTCATTGGTGACCCTCAGACTATCCTTGATCGGACTTTACTGGATTTACCTTGAACCAAACGTTATTCCCTTATCATGTATCTGTACACTGTGGACGGCTGGATTGTAATCATCTATTGTCTTTCCGCTGACTGGTTAGGGTCTGATTGAAGGGTCTGGTCTGAAGAAGGGTCCCGACCCGACTCCTCGCCCATTCCTTCTCTCCAGAGATGCTGCCTGACCCGCTGAGTTACTCCAGCACTCTGTGAAACGTCACCTATCCATGTTCTCCACAGATGCTGCCTGACCCGCTGAGTTACTCCAGCATTCTGTGAAACGTCACCTATCCATGTTCTCCACAGATGCTGCCAGACCCGCTGAGTTACTCCAGCACTGCCTTCAGCCCAACTTGCCCACACTGACCAACATGTCCCATCTACACTAGTCCCACCTGCCCATGTCCATCTTCCCTTTATAACTGTGTCTGTTTTTCTACCGTTAGTGGAAACGAAGTGTGGCGAAGAAGTTCTTCACCGAGGATTCGTGCAGCGATGACACTGTCCACAGTTGGCTGGCCAAGCCTCAACCCAAACCCCGTCCCAAGTCTGCAGACTACAGCAGGCGGAAGAAGAGGAGGAAGTCTGAGCTCAGAGGTTGGTCCCATTTTTCTTGACTGTAGCATTGGGCGGCACGGTGGCGCAGCGGTAGAGTTGCTGCCTCACGGCGCCAGAGTCCCGGGGATCCATCCTGACTACGGGTTGCTGTCGGTACAGAGTTTGTACGTTCTTCCCGTGACCCACGTGGGTTTCCTCCGGGCGCTCCGGTTTGCTCCCACACTCCAAAGACGTGCATGTTTGCAGGTTAATTGGCTTGGTGTAAATGTATATCGTCCCCAGTGTGTGTGGGGGATAGTGTTAATGTGCGGGAATCGCTGGCCGGCACGGACTCAGTGGGCCCAAGGGCCTGTTTCTGTGCTGTATCTCTAAATCCAACAAAAATAGCATTTTGTGCATCTTGCTGCATCCTTGTTCGCTAAAGGACCACTTTTTGTTTCTTTCCATCCTTAAGTTTTACCACTTTCCCTTGAATGCAGTGAAGATGATGAGCAGAAGAAAGGAGAGGTATCGAAATGATTCACTTGTGTTCTCGTTAGCAATTGTACTGCAAGTTGAAGCACTCCAGTTTACTTCATCAAAAGGCTTAGGAAGTTAGTGGATAACAGCCGGGAAGAAACAGTCCCTGAATCTGGAGGTGTGCGTTTGTTTTCACACTTCTGTACCTCTTGGGAGAGATACAGAATCATGGGAGAGAGGGGGAGAAGAGGGAGTGACCGGGGGTGAGACTGGTCCTTGCTTATGCTGCTGGCCTTGCCGAGGCAGCGTGAGGTGTAGATGGAGTCGATGGGAGGTTGGTTTGTGTGCGATGGTCTGGGCTGCATCCACAATTCGCTGCGATTTCTTGCGGTCTTGGCTGGAGCTGTTCCCAAAACAAGCTGTGATGCATCCCGATAAAATGCTTCGGAAGGAACTGCAGTAGCTGGTATAGACAATAGGTGCAGGAGTAGGCCATTCAGCCCTTCGAGCCAGCACTGCCATTCAATGTGATCATGGTTGATCATCCCCAATCAGTACCCCGTTCCTGCCTTCTCCCCATATCCCCTGACTCTGCATCCCAAGGTACTTAAAGGAAGTGGCTCTAGAAATCGTGGATGCATTGGTGATAATTTTCCAATGTTCTATAGATTCAGGATCAGTTCCTGGGGTTTGGAGGGTATCTAATGTTATCCCACTTTTTAAGTAAGGCAGGAGAGAGAAAACAGGGAATTATAGACCAGTTAGCCTGACATCGGTGGTGGGGAAAGATGCTGAAGTCAATTATAAAAGATGAAATAGCCACACATTTGGATAGCAGTGACAGGATTGGTCCAAGTCGGCATGGATTTACAAAGGGGAAATCATGCTTGACTAATCTTCTGGAATATTTTGAGGATGTAACTGGGTTAATTGACAAGGGAGAGCCAGTGGATGTAGTGTACCTGGACTTTCAGAAAGCATTTGATAAGGTCCCACATTGGAGATTAGTGGGCAAAATTAGAGCACATGGTATTGGGGGTAGAGTGCTGACATGGATAGAGAAGTGGTTGGCAGACAGGAAACAAAGAATGGGGATTAACGGGTCTCTTTCAGAATGGCAGGCAGTGACTAGTAGGGTACCACAAGGCTCGGTGCTGGGACTGCAGCTATTTACAATATATATTAATTATTTAGATGAAGGGATTCAAAGTAACATTAGTAAATTTACGTAGATTTTTTTTCCTAAAGGTAACTCTGAGAAAAGGGGCACACATCACCCCAGAATCTCCTGTTGGAACGAAAATGAAATTTATGAGTAAGTCTTTTAGTTTAGTTTAGAGATACACTTTCGACCGACCGCATCCGCACCGATCAGCGATCCCCGCACACTAACACTATCACACACGCACGTGCAGGCGCAGGTACGTGCATACGCACGCACGCAGACCTGCACGCACGCAGACCTGCACGCACGCAGACACACAGACAGGCACGCACAGACAGACAGACGGACAGACACGCACGCATACAGACACGCACGCAGACACGCACGCAGACACGCACACAGACGGGCACGCACACAAAGACAGACGGACAGACGCACGCATACAGACGCACGCACGCAGGCAGAAGCGCATGCAGGCAGACAGAAGCGCATGCATGCAGACACGCACGCACTCAGAAATGCACGCACGCACACAGACACACACAACAATTTACATCAAGCCGATTAACCTACAAACCGGTACGTCTTTGGAGCGTGGAAGGAAACCGAAGTTCTCAGAGCAACCCCACGCAGGTCACGGGGAGAACGTGCAAACTCCATACAGAGAGCACCCGTATTCAGGATCGAACCCGGGTCTCTGGCGCTGTGAGGCAGCAGCTCTACCGCTGCGCCACTGTGTCACCAGTGAGTATTGGCTGAGGTGGTGGGTAGTTGAAGGATAGAATCGAGTGTCTCTGAACTGAGGCTCTGATGGTCCAGGTTGCGGGGGCATGTTCACTAGCTATAGGAGCTGAATTAGACCTTAAATTGATTTGCTATTGAGAACATTTTTATAAAGGTGGCGCAGCAGCAGAGTTGCTGCCTCACAGCACCAGAGACCTGGGATCATAAGTTCCAGGAGCAGAATTAGGCCATTCGGCCCATCAAGTCTACTCCGCCATTCAATCACGGCTGATCTATCTCTCCCTCCTAACCCCATTCTCCTGCCTTCTCCACATAACCCCTGACACCCGTACTAATCAAGAATCTATCTATCTCTGCCTTAAATATGTCCACTGACGTGGCCTCCACAGCCGTCTGTGGCAATGAATTCCACAGATTCACCACCCTCTGACAAAAGAAATTCCTCCTCATCTCCTTTTCAAAGGCACGTCCTTTAATTCTGAGGCTGTGGCCTCTGGTCCTAGACTCTCCCTCTAATGGACACTGGTGGGATGATGGGCTGAAGGGTAAAGGACGGTATTAGTCTGCTGACCCTTTCTTTCTGTCTTCTTCTCTTCAGCTGCAGTGGGTCTGGAGATGTTAACTCCACCTGACACACTACAGGTAAGTATCTGCATTGTGCCCGCTCACAGCCAAACATCTCCAAAAGGCCATTCGGCCCAACTCGTCCATGCCGGCCAAGGTGCCCTATGTAAGCTGGTCCCATTTGCCTGCATTCGGTCTGTATAATTTCCATTAGAGCAGAATTGGGCCATTTGGCTCATTAAGTCTTCTCCGCCATTCAATCATGGCTGATCTATCTTTCCCTCTCAACCCCATTCTCCTGCCTTCTCCCCATATCCCTTGACACCCCGTACGAATCAAGAATCTATCAATCTCTGCCTTGGAACTACCCAATGACTTTTCCTCCACAAAGCAATGAAATCCAGTTCCGCTGTTTCCCAATGATGTATCCACCCCCCACAATCGGCCTATCGGGGAGCCTCCCTGCCCGAGGTCATCTGTTGCCGACCACATTTATCCTGGTGTTTTCTTGAAAAGTCACCTATCCATGTTCTCCACAGATGCTGCTTGACCCGCTGAGTTACTCCAGCACTCTGTGTTTTTTGGTGTTAAGTACCTTTGCTTCATGTGCTGACCGATGTTGCAATTTCTTGCTGGTTGTTTCACACCGATACTTTCTGTTCGTTAGGACAAATCGTCAGCACTAATTAAGATTCCACGTGGAGCATCGAAAATTACAGCGATCCCAGCAAATGATGGAGTATCAGGTAATAGCTCGAGAAATGAATCTTCAGTCACTGCCCCAGTTATCGTTAAAAAGCTTAAAAGCTTCTCATACAAATTTACTTTGGTTTAGAGTTACAGCGCTGGAAAAAGGCCCGTCCACGCCAACCAGCGATCACCCCGGTACAGTTGCTGCCTCACAGCGCCAGAGACCCGGGTTCGATCCTGACTACAGAATCTTAAGAAAGAAATTAGAAAAGCTAAAAGAAGATATGAGGTTGCTTTGCCAAGTAAGGCGAAAGTAAATCCAAAGGGTTTCTACAGCTATATTAATAGCAAAAGGATAATGAGGGATAAAATTGGTCCATTAGAGAGTCCGAGTGGACAGCTATCTGCAGAGCCAAAAGAGATGGGCGGGATATTGAACAATTTATTTTCTTCGGTACTCACCAAGGAGAAGGATATTGAATTATGTGAGGTAAGGGAAACTAGTAGAGTAGCTATGGATACTATGAGTTCAAAGTAAAAGAAGTACTGACACTTTTGAAAAATATAAAAGTGGATAAGTCTCCAGGTCCGGACAGGATATTCCCTAGGACATTGAGGGAAGTTAGTGTAGAAATAGCCGGGGCTATGACAGAAATATTTCAAATGTCATTAGAAACGGGAATAGTCCCCGAGGATTGGCGTACTGCGCATGTTATTCCATTGTTTAAAAAGGGTTCTAAGACTAAACCTAGCAATTATAGACCTGTTAGTTTGACTTCAGTGGTGGGCAAATGAATGGAAAAGATACTTAGAGATAATATATATAAGCATCTGGATAAACAGGGTCTGATTAGGAACAGTCAACATGGATTTGTGCCTGGAAGGTCATGTTTGACTAATCTTCTTGAATTTTTTTTAAGAGGTTACTAGGGAAATTGACGAGGGTAAAGCAGTGGATGTTGTCTATATGGACTTTAGTAAGGCCTTTGACAAGGTTCCTCATGGAAGGTTGGTTAAGAAGGTTCAACTGTTGGGTATAAATGCAGGAGTAGCAAGATGGATTCAACAGTGGCTGAATGGGAGAAGCCAGAGGGTAATGGTGGATGGCTGTTTGTCGGGTTGGAGGCAGGTGACTAGTGGGGTGCCTCAGGGATCTGTGTTGGGTCCTTTGTTGTTTGTCATGTACATCAATGATCTGGATGAAGGTGTGGTAAATTGGATTAGTAAGTATGCAGATGATACCAAGATAGGGGGTGTTGTGGATAATGAAGTGGATTTCCAAAGTCTACAGAGTAATTTAGGCCATTTGGAAGAATGGGCTGAAAGATGGCAGATGGAGTTTAATGCTGATAAATGTGAGGTGCTACACCTTGGCAAGACAAATCAAAATAGGACGTACATGGTAAATGGTAGGGAATTGAAGAATGCAGTTGAACAGAGGGATCTGGGAATAACCGTGCATAGTTCCTTGAAGGTGGAATCTCATATAGATAGGGTGGTAAAGAAAGCTTTTGGTATGCTAGCCTTTATAAATCAGAGCATTGAGTATAGAAGCTGGGATGTAATGTTAAAATTGTACAAGGCATTGGTGAGACCAAATCTGGAGTATGGTGTACAATTTTGGTCGCCCAATTATAGGAAGGATGTCAACAAAATAAAGAGAGTACAGAGGAGATTTACTAGTATGTTGCCTGGGTTTCAACAACTAAGTTACAGAGAAAGATTGAATAAGTTAGGTCTTTATTCTCTGGAGCGCAGAAGGTTAAGGGGGGGGGGACTTGATATAGGTCTTTAAAATGATGAGAGGGATAGACAGAGTTGATGTGGACAAGCTTTTCCCTTTGAGAATGGGGAAGATTCAAACAAGAGGACATGACTTCAGAATTAAGGGACAGAAGTTTAGGGGTAACATGAGGGGGAACTTCTTTACTCGGAGAGTGGTAGCGGTGTGGAATGAGCTTCCAGTGGAAGTGGTGGAGGCAGGTTCGTTGGTATCATTTAAAAATAAATTGGATAGGCATATGGATGAGAAGGGAATGGAGGGTTATGGTATGAGTGCAGGCAGGTGGGACTATGGGAAAATAATTGTTCGGCACGGACTTGTAGGGCCGAGATGGCCTGTTTCCGTGCTGTAATTTTTATATGGTTATATGGTTATTATTTAGAATGGAGATGAGGAAATACTTTTTCTCACAGAGAATGGCCTACTCCTGCACCTATTGTCTATTGTGTTCCACAATGGAAGCATTTTTGGTTTGTTGGTGATAATCAGAGTTCTCCGCTTATTGCATCTTGCCTTTTTGGCAGGTGACGCTGCCCAACAATCTCCACCTCCCACCTCACCAGGACAAGACATTCATGGAGCTAACATGGAGGCTGCTTCATCAACTCCTCTGCCACTCTTTCGACCAAAAAGACTCTTTACCTCGGCTGAGAGCATTGGTAGGTCATTTCATTTTAGCCTTCAGTTTTGGTTTCAGTTTAGTTTATTTGTCACAATAGACAATAGGTGCAGGAACAGGCCATTCGGCCCTTCGTGCCTGCACCGCCATTGAATGTGATCATGGCTGCTCATCCCCAATCAGTTCCCCGTTCCTGCCTTCTCCCCATATCCCCTGACTCTGCTATTTTTAAGAGCCCTATCTAGCTCTCTCTTGAAAGTATCCATAGAACTGGCCTCCACCGCCCTCTGAGGCAGATAATTCCTCAGACTCACTACTCTCTGTGTGAAAAAATGTTTCCTCGTCTCCGTTCTAAATGGCTTACTCCTTATTCTTAAACTGTGGCCCCTGGTTTTGGACTCTCCCAACATTGGGAGCATGTTTCATGCCTCTAGCATGTCCAAACCCTTAATCGTATAAGTTTCAATGAGAAACCCTCTCACCCTTCTAAACTCCAGAATATACAAGCCCAGCCGCTCCATTCTCTCAGCTTATGACAGTCCCGCCATCCCGGGAATTAACATAAACCTACGCTGCGCTCCCTCAAGAGCAAGAATGTCCTTCCTCAAATTAGGGACCAAAACTGCACACAATACTTCAGGTGTGGTCTCGCTAGGGCTCTGTACAACTGCAGAAGGACCTCTTTGCTCCTATACTCAACTCTTCTTGTTATGAAGGCCAACATGCCATTTGATTTCTTCACTGCCTGCTGTACCTGCATGCTTACTTCCTTTGACTGATGAACAAGGACCCCCAAATCCCGTTGTACTTCCTATTTTCCCAATGACACCATTTAGATAATAATCTGTCTTCCTGTTTTTGCTACCAAAGTGGATAACCTCACATTTATCCACATGTATCTGCATCTGCCCACGCACCCAACCTGTCCAAGTCACCCTGCATTCTCATAGCATCCTCCTCACCGTTCACCCAGATATATGTCATGTGCAAACCTGCTAATGTTACTTTGAATCCCTTCATCTAAATCATTGATGTATATTGTAAATAGCAGTGGTCCCAGCATTGAGCCTTGCGGTACCCTACTAGTCACGGCCTGCCATTCTGAAAGGGACCTGTTAATCCCTACTCTGTTTCCTGTCTGTCAACCACTTCTCTATCCATGTCAGCACTCTACCCCCAATACCATGTGCCTTAATTTTGCCCACTAATCTCCTATGTGGGACCTTATCAAATGCTTTCTGAAAGTCCAGGTACACTACATCCACTGGCTCTTCCTTGTCCATTTTCCAAGTTACATCCTCAAAAAATTCCAGAAGAGTAGTCCAGCATGATTTCCCTTTCCTAAATCCATGCTGACTCGGACCAATCCTGTTTCTGCTATCCAAATGTTTGGCTATTTCGTCTTTTATAATTGACTCCAGCATCTTCCCCACCACCGATGTCAGGCTAACTGGTCTATAATTCCCCGTTTTCTTTCTCCTGCCGTTCTTAAAAAGTGGGATAACATTAGCTACCCTCCAATCCACAGGAACTGACCCTGAGTCTATAGAACATTGGAAATTTATCACCAATGCATCCACGATTTCTAGAGCCACTTCCTTATGTACCCTGGAATGCAGACCACCAGGCCCTGTGGATTTATCAGCCTTCAGTCCCATCAGTCTATCCAACACCATTTCCTGCCTAATGTGGATTTCCTTCAGTTCCTCCATCACCCCCAGATCTTCTGGCAACTAGTATATCAGGAAGATTGTTTGTGTCCTCCTTAGTGAAGACGGATCCAAAGTACCTGCTCAACTCATCTGCCATTTCCGATGTACAATGAAAAGCTTTTGTTGCGTGCTAACCAGTCAGTGGAAAGACAATACATGATTCTGATCGATCTATTTGCTGTGTACAGATACCTGCTAAGGGAATAACGTTTAGCGCAAGGATTAGTTAGCTTATAGATACAGCACGGAAACAGGCCCTTGGGTCCACCCAGTCCACGCTGACCTGCGATCCCCGCACATTAACACTACCCTCCACCCTCTAGGGACAATTTTTACATTTACACCAAGCCAATTAACCTACAAACCTGCACGTCTTTGGAGTGTGGGAGGAAAACGGAGATCTCGGAGAGAACCCACGCAGGTCACGGGGAGAACGTACAAACTCCGTACAGACAGCGCCCGTAGTCGGGATCGAACCCGGGTCTCCGGCGCTGCATTCGCTGTAGGGCAGCAACTCTACCGCTGTGCCACCATGACTGCAGGTGAAGCTCTTGTTCTGTGAGCATCATTGAGGCTGGTTGGTCTCTGGTGGTAGCTGGACGAGGAGGTAGAGCGGCACGGTGGCGCAGCAGTAGAGTTTGCTGCCTTACCGAGTCAGCGACATGAGTTTGATCCCGACCACGGGCGCGGAGTTTGTACGTACTTGCCCGTGATCACGTGGGTTTCTCCAGAAGCTCCGGGTTTCCTCCCACATTCCTACGACATCCGGGTTTGTAGGTTAATCGTTTGGGTACAAATTGTAAATTGTCCCTCGTGTGTGCGGTAGAGTTGCGGCCTCACAGCGCTAGAGACCTGGGTTCAACCCGATTACGGGTGCTGTATGTACGCAGTTTGCAGGTTCTCCCCGTGACATGCGTCGGTTTTCTCCGGGTGCTCCGGTTTCCACCCACCCTCCAAAGACGTGAAGATTTGTAGGTTAATTGATGTCGGTAAAAATTGTAAATTGTCCCAAGTGTGTGTGGGATAGACAATAGGTGCAGGAGTAGGACATTTGGCCCTTCGAGCCAGCACCGCCATTCAATGTGATCATGGTTGATCATCCCCAATCCGTATCCGTTCCTGCCCTCTCCCCATATCCCCTGACTCCGCTATTTTTAAGAGACCCTATCCAGCTCTCTCTTGAAAACATCCAGAGAACCCGCCTCCACTGCCATCCGAAAGAGAATTCCACAGACTCGCAACTCTCTGGGTGAGAAAGTGTTTCCTTGTCTCCGTTCTAAATGGCTTACCCCTTATTCCTAAACTGTGGCCCCTGGTTCTCGACTCCACCAACATCAGGAACACGTTTCCTGCCTCTAGTGTGTCCAAACCCTTAATCTTATATGTTTCAAAAAGATAATCTCTCATCCTTCTAAACTCCAGTGTGTACAAGCCCAGCCGCTCCATTCTGTCAGCATATGACAGTCCCGCCATCCCGGGAATTAACCTTGTAAACCTACACTGCACTCCCTCAATAGCAAGAATGTCATTCCTCAAATTAGGGGACCAAAACTGCACACAATACTCCGGGTGTGGTCTCACTAGGGCTCTGTACAACTGCAGAAGGACCTCTTTGCTCCTATATTCGATTCCTCTTGTTATAAAGGCCAACATGCCATTCGCTTTCTTCACTGCCTGCTGCACCTGCATGGGTAGTGCTAGTGTACGGGGTGGACTTGCTGGGCCGAAGGGCCTGTTCCCGCAGTGTTTCTCCATGGTCTAAATATTGAACCAAACTGTTTATTTGTAAATGTCTAGACTTCGTGTGTGTGTGTGGTTCATCTCGCAGTGGTGATCATTGTTATTATATTGCAATGTCCCACTTACGCAACCTTTTCAGCGACTGCTGGCACCCGTCGTAGGTCGTCGAAAATTTTCAATGTGTTGAAAATCCAGCGGCGACCAGAAAGATACTACGACTCTTTGGGTGACTGAGGAGACGACTCACGACCGTACAGGCTTCATCCCGCGACATATCTCCAGGGTGTCACCTGTATGGTTGTGAGTAGTCTCCAAGTCAACCAAAGAGTTGTAGTATCTTTCTGGTCGCCGCTGGATTTTCGGCGACCTCTGACGGGTGCTGGCAGTCACCGAAATGGTTGCGTAAGTGGGACAGGCCCTTTAGGCAACAGATCTGTCACAGTCAATGGAAACTAATTTGGTTGAGGAACACAACACACTTGTAACACTAAGTTTAAGAAGGAACTGCAGATGCTGGAAAATCGAAGGTAGACAAAAATGCTGGATAAACTCAGCGGGTGAGGCAGCATCTATGGGTCTGAAGAAGGGTCTCGACCCGAAATATTTGCTATATTTTATTTGCTATATATAAATAAATATTTGCTATATACTTGCTATATTTAAGAGGGAGTTAGATGTGGCCCTTGTGGCTAAGGGGATCAGGGGGTATGGAGAGAAGGCAGGTACGGGATACCGAGTTGGATGATCAGCCATGATCATATTGAATGGCGGTGCAGGCTCGAAGGGCTGAATGGCCTACTCCTTCGCTCCATAGATGCTGCCTCACCCGCTGAGTTTCTCCAGCATTTTTGTCTAACGTAATACTACGCTGTGTTTCCTTTATTGAACAGCACAAATGGAACAAATTGCTGAACGACGCCAGACTGAGCTGCAAGATGCATGTTTGAATGACGAACAAGACCTCAGTACCGCTTTTCATAGCTTCACCGAAGGAATGAGGAAGAAACTGAAGGTAAATCCGCTTAATTATGTGGCAAAGAAATGCTTCTGGGTCAGGGTCTTATAGAAACATATAACATTATAAAAGGACTGGACAAGCTAGAAATATGTTCCCAATGTTGGGCGAGTCCAGAACCAGGGGTCACAGTCTTAGAATAAAGGGGAGGCCATTTAAGACTGAGGTGAGAAGAAACGTTTTCACCCAGAGAGTTGTGAATTTATGGAATTCCCTGCCACAGAGGGCAATGGAGGCCAAATCACTGGATGGATTTAAGAGAGAGTTAGATAGAGCTCTAGGGGCTAGTGGAGTCAAGGGATATGGGGAGAAGGCAGGCACGGGTTGTTGATTGGGGACGATCAGCCATGATCACAATAAATGGCTCGAAGGACTGAATGGCCTCCTCCTGCACATATTTTCTATGTTTCTAGGACCAACTGTGTGTATGTTGTCACGTTGGGCGATGGTGGAAGGTTGCTTCTCGGACTGGAGGCCTGTGACTAGTGGTGTGCCTTGGGGTTTGGTGCTGGGCCCGTTACTGTTTGTCATCAACATCAATGATTTGGATGAGAACCTACAGGGCAAGATTAGCAAGTTTGCTGATGATACATAAGTGAGTGGTTTTGCAGATAGTGAAGATGGTTGTGAAAGATTGCAGCAGGATCTCAGATCAGCTTCACAAGTTTGGCTTCTGTAAATTGTCCCGAGTTTTGAGAACTTTTATGTGGGGTGATCGCTGGTCGGCACAGACTCGCTGGACCAAAGCGGCCTGCTTCCATGCTGTGTCTAATTCTAAAGTGGCTGAGGAATGGTTAATGGAGTGTATTGTAGATAAGTGTGGTGTTTTATTTTGGGAAGTCTAATATGGGCAGGACTTACACGGAGAGATCACGGTGGCGCAGCGGTAGAGTTTCCGGCTTGCAGCAGATGCAGCGCCGGAGACCCGGGTTCGATCCCGACTACGGGTGCTGTCAGTACGGACTTTTCTACGTAAAACGTAATTTGTCCTTTATAAAGTCATCCACTTTATAAAGTCATCCACGGACCCCATGACCTCCGATGACCTCCGATGGTTTTTTCCAAGATCTTTGGTTTCCTCCCAAACTCCAAAGACGTACAGGTTTGTAGGTTCATTGGCTTGGTCAATGTAAAAATTGTCCCTAGTGTGTGTGTGTGTAGGATAGTGTTAGTGTGCGGGGATCGCTGGTCAGCGTGGGCCGAAGGGCCTGTTTCCGTGCTGTATCTCTAAACTAACTAAAAAAGGACTAGATGGGGAGAATGCAGAGTCTTTCACTGAGAGTAGGGGAATCGAGAACCAGAGGGCATCAGTGTAAAGGGAGGGGGGGAAAAGATTTCATTGGAAACCTGAGGGGCAACTTTTTTTTCACACAGAGGTGGGGGGAAGGTTCAGACCGCCAGTGCGAGGTTTAGTTTACAGCACGGAAACAGGCCCTTTGGCCCATCGAGTCCGCACCGGCCATCCATCCCCGCATATTAACAATACCAGGGATCATTTTACATTTATACATTATTTATTTTTACTGAAGCCAATTAACCAACAAACCTGGCAGACGGATCGATGGAGAACTGTGGGGGGGGGCAGATATTTAACTTTGTAAAATCCTTTATGTGGCGATTATTTCAATACCGTCGTGATGCAAGCGATGTATTTCACCATGTGACCGGTCACGTGTGACAGAGTGTTCATTCATTAATTCCTTGTTCGTCTTTGGAGTGTGGGAGGAAACCGGAGCACCCGGAGAAAACCCACGCAGGTCACGGGGAGAACGTGGAAACTCCGTGCAGACAGCGCCCGTAGTCGGGATGGAACCCGGGTCTCTGGCGCTGTGAGGCGGCAACTCTACCGCTGTCCCTGCCCCCCAGATGTGAGGTGATTATTGCTCAGTGTATTCTGCTTGCGTTAATGATACGTTCTCTTTAGCTTTGCCACAGGAGGGCGGAGCAGTCGTCCTGGCGAGCCCTGCGGTCCAGCGAGGAGCAGTTTTCTACACTGATGGCTCAGATACGCACCTGCAGGTCTGGCTCCACATGTGACGGCACTAATGGTCAACGATAGACTGGCCAAGAGGGCCACAGAACAGGCCCTTCAGCCCAACTTACCCAGACTGGCCAACATGTCCCAGCTAAACTAGCCCCACCTGCCCACGTTTGGTCCATATCCCTCCAAACCTGTCCTATCCATGTACCTGTCTAACTGTTCGACGTTGGGATAGTCCCAGCCTCAACTACCTCCTCCGGCAGCTTGTTTCAGGTCGATAACATTGTGGCCTCTATTTGGTGGGTATTGGTGCCGGCTCTGCTCTGTTCTAAACCTTATTCCTCCAGTTTATTTCCTCCCCCCCGACTCTCAGTCTGAAGAAGGATCTCAACCCGAAATGTTAACTATCCCTGTTCTAGGCTTTACCTTTAACCAAACGTTATTCCCTTATCATGTATCTGTACACTGTGGACAGCTCAATTGTAATCATCTATTGTCTTTCCGCTGACTGGTTAGGGTCTGATTGAAGGGTCTGGTCTGAAGAAGGGTCCCGACCCGACTCGTCGCCCATTCCTTCTCTCCAGA
The DNA here is from genome assembly GCF_028641065.1 of Leucoraja erinaceus. Taxonomy (NCBI): domain Eukaryota; kingdom Metazoa; phylum Chordata; class Chondrichthyes; order Rajiformes; family Rajidae; genus Leucoraja; species Leucoraja erinaceus. The sequence goes on along the minus strand of NC_073378.1, from coordinate 25,570,703 downwards.
GACGCTGCCTGACCCGCTGAGTTACTCCATCACTCTGTGAAATGTCACCTATCCATGTTCTCCACAGATGCTGCCTGACCCGCTGAGTTACTCCAGCACTCTGTGAAACGTCACCTATCCATGTTCTCCACAGATGCTGCCTGACCCGCTGAGTTACTCCAGCACTCTGTGTCTATTTCCAGTTTATAATCCTCGTTATATTTCTGGTCTCGGAGCAAACTGCAGGCGCTGAAATCTTGAGCAAAAGTCAAACTGCTGGAGGAACTGGGCACGTCGGGCAGTGTCTGTGGAGGGAAGTGGACAGGTGACGTATCGGTCGATGACGGGCGTTGTTTCCTGTTGGCAATTCGCCCGAGAAGAGTCCTGACCCAAAACGTAATTTGTCCTTTATAAAGTCGTACAGCGTGGAAACTTGCCCACGCCAACCAACATGCCCCATCTACACTCGTCACACCTGCCTGCATTTGTTCCAGATCTCTCTCAAGCATTTCCTATCTATGTTGCTGTCCAAAAGTCTTTTAAATGCTATTATAGCACCTGCCTCCTCTGGCAGCTCGATCCGTGCACCCACCCCCTCTTGGATTGTCCCCCCACCACTCACCGTAAACCTTTGTCCTCTGGTTCTCGATTCTCCTTCTCTGGGTAAAAGTCTCGAGGCACTTACCCGCCCTATCCATCTCATGTCATGAACTTCTCCATCTCTGAGATCACCCCTACAGACCTGCTCGACTTTGGAGTGTGGGAGGAAACCGGAGCACCCGGAGAAAACCCACGCAGGGTAGAACGTACAAACTCCATACAGACAGCACCCGTAGTCGGGATGAAACCCGGGTCTCCGGCGCTGTGAGGCAGCAACTCTAGATGTTATTTTAAGGAATTTTTTTTTAAACGTTCTAGTTGTGTCGTGTGCGTATGTGGATTTGTGCTATCTTTCCCCCTCGTGCTACAAGTCTGCAAGTCTACCGTTGCGCCACCAAGCAGCGTTATTTCTAGCTCCTAATGTTTAAACAATATCCGGTTTCACCCTGACTGCAGGTGCTGTCTGTACGGAGTTTGTACGTTCTCCCCGTGACCTGCGTGGGGGGTGGGGGGGGTTTCTCCAAGATTTAGTTTAGTTTTAGTTTGGAGATACAGCGCGGACACGGGCTCTTCGGCCCACCGGGTCAGCGCCGACCAGCGATCCCCGCACATTAATACTATCTCTCACACACACGCACAGTCACAGTCACACCAATATTGACATTTATACCAAGCCAATTAACCTACACACCTGCACGTCTTTGGAGTGTGGGAGGAAACCGGAGAAATCTGGAACTGGAAGTGCCAACTGCGCTTAATGACGGAGGAAAGCGAGCGCAGGGTATGGTCCGCGGCAGGGTGGGTCACCAGGTCCTCCAAACAGGATGAGGGGAATATAAGAAAGACTCCAAACCGTCACCTGGTGAGGGCGTACCCTCGCGGGTCTTTCGAGGAGTGTGCGAGAGCGTGTGTCGGCCAGGTGTGTGTCCTTGCCACGTTTGTAGGTCAGAACGATGTGATACTTCTGAAGCTGTAGCAACATCCGTTGAAGGCGTCCTGGAGATGCCTGTATCGGTTTGTTCAAGATGCTGACCAAGGGGTTGCTTGTTTAAGAAAGAACTGCTGATGCTGGAAAAATCGAAGGTAGACAAAAATGCTGGAGAAACTCAGCGGGTGAGGCAGCATCTATGGAGCGAAGGAATTGGGCGACGTTTCGGGATGAGACCCTTCTTTAAGGGTTGGTGGTCAGTTTCAAGCGTGACCGTTTTGTCCCGAAGACCAAGTCATTAAACTTCTTGCATGTGAGCACGACCGCTAGCAGCTCCTCCTCAATCTGGGCGTGCCGTTGTTCCGTTGTTCCGTGGCGCGTGAAGCATAGGCGACGGGCCTGTTGCCGTCGCCAACATCGTGGTGGCAAGCTGCGCCGATACCGTATTGTGAGGCGTTGCAAGTCAGTGTGACCAGCAATTCAGTATTAAAGCAGGCTAGAGTGGGGGCATAAGGCATCTGGTGTTTACGAGTGTCAAACACCCTCTGCTGTTGCTCATGCCAGGCCCAAGCAGTGTCTTCGTGGGTCAGCTGGCTGAGCGGGGCCGACAGTTCACTGATGTTAGGAATAAACTTCCCAGGTAGTTCACCATGCCAAGAGTTTAGAAGGATGAGAGGGCATCTCATTGAAACATATAAGATTGTTAAGGGTTTGGACACGCTAGAGGCACGAAACGTGTTCCCGATGTTGGGGGAGTCCAGAACCAGGGTCCTCAGTTTAAGAATAAGGAGCAAGCCATTTAGAACGGAGACGAGGAAACACTTTTTCTCACAGAGAGTGGTGAGTCTGTGGAATTCTCTGCCTCCAGAGGGCGGTGGAGGCCGGTTCTCTGGATGCTTTCAAGAGAGAAGTCAGGAACGGGGTACTGATTGGGGATGATCAGCCATGATCACATTGAATGGCGGTGCTGGCTCGAAGGGCCGAATGGCCTACTCCTGCACCTATTGTCTATAACTCGTTAATAGTAACAGTTTTTGATGGGTCGGGTTTGAGGCAGTCTTTCGTGAACACATGTAGGTCACCTTATTTACTCTGTGTAAAGAAGTTAAGTCTGACACATTGTAACTTTGCTGAGTATTTAATAAAGGCACAGGTGAAGCACGTCCCAGTACTGACTGCATCTAGACTTCAGGTGTACTGGGACCGAGGGAGGAGCAAGGGGAAGATATCACAGTTATACTGAGATGACTAAGGCGTGGTTAGTGGTATTGAGGTAGCTACATTATAGGTTGCATGCATAAACCATCTACACTCTGTATTTGCACTTTAAAGGGTTTAACGAGGTTGATTTCTTTAGCGCTGTCCAGAACCTTTTTTTAAATTTGCGTCGTGTTCCTGAATAGTCTGTCCATCAACAAGGATGTCATCAACTGCGATGGAGCATGGATATCTTGCAAACATCTGTTCCATATTGCGTTGGAATACTAGCCGAACTTATGCTGAATGGCATACGAAGAAATTTGTAACGTCCAAAGGGTGCGCTGAAGGTGGTTAAATTGGAGGAGTTGTGACCCAGGACAATCTGCCAGAATGAACTCTTGGCATCTAGTACTTTGAATACAGTCCCCTCGCCCAGCTGTGCTGCAATCTCTTCCACTGTGCGCATGGGATAGTGTGGTCGTTTAATGGCAGTGTTTAAATCTTTAGGATTGATGCAAATCCGTATTTCATCCTTATTTTTTTTCGTTGCTACGACTATGGTCGAGACTCAATCCGAGGGGTCAGCGACGGGGCAATCGCACCTATAGTCAGCATTTTGTCGAGTTCATTTTAGTACGCGGTCCCCCATAGCATGGGAAATCCGGTGTGCCGGACCGACAACAGTGAGTACCTCCGGTTTAGTTGTGATTGTGTACTTGACAGGCAAACTGCCCATCTTGTCGTCGAACAGTCTTTTGTATTGTGTCAGGATTTGTTGAGTGAAGCCACATGTCGTAGACAGTTGATAGACAGATGTACTGAAGGTGACCAGACCCAGGGCATTGCACGCCTCAATGCCAGAAGAGAAGGCACAACGAAAATAAAGAAGCTCAGGAACACATGAATCAAGACTGCACTGTAGCTCAATTTGACCGATAGTGTGCACTGCACCCCCTGCAAATGGAAGTACAGTTGCAGCCATGGGATTGATAATCTCATTTGTTCAAATCCCGTTGAGCTCGGATAAGGATAAAACATTGCACTTAGCTCCGGTGTCTAATTTAACATAAACTTTCAGTCCATCAATGAGAGTGACCAGGGGATCTTGATGTTTACGAGACGGGTCCGACAAAGAATGAATGTTGATATCCAAATTGTCGTTAGCAGACAGTATGTCCTCGTGAGTCTGAACAGCGTCTGGGGGAGTCATCTGCGAAGGTTTCAGAGCCATGCTCTCATGGTTGAGCAAGTTGACGGATTGCTTTGTTTGAACTCTGTTTCCAGACGACCGACAACAGCGGGGGGGAGAAAAATGGCTCCTTCGTTTACAGAATTGGCAAAACTATCAAAAGCCGGACAGCGTTGATGGATTGCAACATGCGTACCTGCACAGTTCACACAATCGCGGATGAGTTTAGCACCAGATCTGCCGGGCTCCTGTGAAAACTGCCACTGATCTTGATAGACCGTGCAGGCAACATTAACATCATGGGCAGAATGGGGACCCTGCCCCAACGATCTGGTGTGAGTTTCGGTCATTTCTACAATGTGACAGCGGTTTTCAGCAGTCTCCAGAGTGAGTTCAGTGTCAGGCCAAAGTTCATCACGCACCTTATCGTTGAGAATTCCATAGACCAGTCTGTCTCTTTTCAAACTGTTGCACAAATTTTCAAAACTCACATTTACTGGCGATGTGTTTCTAAGAACTGACGTACGCCTCTACAGTTTCACCGCGCATCTGGCTACGTGAAAAAAAATTTATGGTGCTCCATCACGAGGTTAATGCGTAACTCACATAACTGTTGAAACATGTTAAGCAGGCACCCAGGGTCTTGAATAGATTCAGCTGGAACAATCTGGACACCCACAGCATTGAACTGCGCAGGTTCATAATGAAATCTCCTGGCGTGTCGAGCGGCTGCTGTGCCGGCCAGGTCAAGGAGAACGGAAGCACGAGCATCTGGAGCGGCGGCAGTGTGCGCCGCATGCACCTACACGGTGAAATCCTCTTCAAAGATGCGCCAACCCTTCGGCGAGGTCGCCATTGCGAAGGTTGTTGGCTGCAACCTTCCCTCCATTGACGAACTGTACACTGCAAGGGCCAGGAAGTGAGCGGGCAAGATCATCTCTGACCCCTCTCACCCTGGCCACAAACTCTTTGAATCACTTCCCTCTGGAAGGCGACTCCGGATTGTCAAAGCTGCCACAGCCAGACATTAAAAACAGCTTTTATCCACGAGTAGTTGCTTCTACTCAACAGCCAAAAATCTGTAACCTCCCTTTGATCTGGTATTTTGTTGGTTGATCATGCTTGATCAATGGTATTTTATCATTAATGTTTTATTATCATTAATGTTTAGTATTTTCTGAGTCATTCGTAACTGTCACTGTATGTCATGTTGTTACTTGTGGGCGGAGCACCAAGGCAAATTCCTTGTATGTGAATACTTGGCCAATAAACTTGCTTACATTGAACACCAAAGGCTCTAGCTTTTGAAGTGCTCGTGCCATGGTAAAAACACAAACTGAACAAACAAAACTAGAATAAGCGTCAAGCGACGAGACGAGGAGAAGTTTCTGACACCATGTTGAAAGAATGGCCAGACTCGCACACAGTGAATAGAATCCACAGCCTTTATTAGCAACTCTGCAGGAGTAACGCAGGGGTGCTTTCTATAAGGTGGACATAAATGCTGGAGAAACTCAGTGGGTGAGGAAGCATCTATGGAGCGAAGGAAATGGGCGACGTTTCGGGTCGACACCCTTCTTTCTATAAGCATGCTTACTACGAATCTACCAGAGAGAGAGAGAGAGCAAGAGAGGGAACTCTAACATCCCTGTGGGCTGAGCCACAGTGTGACTGACACTAGAATGTTGCCTGGGTTTCAGCAACTAAGTTACAGAGAAAGGTTGAACAAGTTAGGGCTTTATTCTTTGGAGCGCAGAAGGTTAAGGGGGGACTTGATAGAGGTTTTTAAAATGATGAGAGGGATAGACAGAGTTGACGTGGAAAAGCTTTTCCCACTGAGAGTAGGGAAGATTCAAACAAGGGGACATGACATGCGAATTAAGGGACTGAAGTTTAGGGGTAACATGAGGGGGAACTTCTTTACTCGGAGAGTGGTAGCTGTGTGGAATGAGCTTCCAGTGAAGGTGGTGGAGGCAGGTTCGTTTTTATCATTTAAAAATAAATTGGATAGTTATATGGATGGGAAGGGAATGGAAGGTTATGGTCTGAGCGCAGGTATATGGGACTAGGGGAGATTATGTGTTCGGCAGGGACTAGAAGGGTCGAGATGGCCTGTTTCCGTGCTGTAATTGTTATATGGTTATATGGTTAATATAGACTTGGTATAAATGTAAATTATCCCTTGTGTGTGTGTGTGTAGGATAGTGCTAGTGTGTGGGGATTGCTGGTGGGCGCGGACTCGGTGGGCCAAAGGGTCTGTTTCCGTGCTGCGTCTCTAAACTAAACTAAATTTAGTTTTAGTTTGCATTCTGCTGAGTGATTTTCAACGTTCTTATTTGTGAAAGGATGCAGAAATTGCGAGCATTTGAGGTGATGATGACCAAGGAACTGAAGAACCTTGAGGAGGACCTGCACACACTGAACAACATGGAGGAAGAGAATCTGGTAGGTGATCAAAAAATAAACCATGCTGGAATAACTCAGCGGGTCAGGCAGCATCTGTGGACAACATGGGTAGGTGACGTATCACAGAGTGCTGGAGTAACTCAGTGGGACAGGCAGCATCTCTGGAGAACATGGATAGGTGACGTTTGCAGATTAGGTTTCAGGTGAGGGGGGAAATACTTAATCGGAATCTGAGGGGCAACTTTTTCAGAGGGTGGTGGGTGTGTGGAACGAGCTGCTGGAGGAGGTAGTTGAGGCAGGGACTAATTTAGTTTGTCACGTGTACTGAGGTACAGTGAAAATGTTTTGTTGCGTGCTATCCAGTCAGCAGAAAAAACTATACATGATTACAATCGAGTTGTGCACAGTGTACAGTTACAGGATCAAAGTTATTTATTTATTTTATTTATTTATTCCGAACAAGTAAAGACATTAATAGTAACAAAATCGAAATTATCAAACAATTGGACATTACAATCAATATTTACAAGCAATGAAAAGAACAAAAAACAAATTTCCAATGTCCAACTCTGTGTCTGTACAAGCTCGAAAAGGAGTGAGAAGAAGAATAACATTAAATCTCACCCCTTTTCCCCAACACTTCTACCATAAGTGTTTAATGCAAGGTAAAGTCTGATTTAAGGATAGTCTGAGGATCTCTAATGAGATAGATAGCAGTTCAGCACTGCTCTCTGCTTGTGGTAGGATAGTTCCGTTGCATGATAACAGCTGGGACGAAACTGTCCCTGAATCTGGAGGTGTGCATTTTCGCACTTCTGTACCTCTTGCCTGATTGGAGAGGTGAGAAGAGGGAGTGTCTAACATTTCTTCTGGTACACATGGATGGAACGGGTTTAGAGGGATATGGACCAAATGCAGGCTGGTGGGACTAGTGTAGGTGGGACATGTTGGTCAGTGTGGGCAAGATGGGCCGAAGGGCCTGTTTCCACGCTGTATGTCTCCGTGGCCTGCTGAGCTCCTCCAGCATTTTAACATTCATTCAGGGTTAAAGATATTTTTCCTCATCTCCTTCCTAAAAGAACGTCCTTTAATTATGAGGACTCGAGGAGACAGCCGCAGCGTTAAAGGATGTTCTTTTAGGAAGGAGATGAGGAGAAATGTCTTTAGTCAGTGGATACATTTAAGTCAGATGGATAGATATTAGTATGGGTGTCAGACGTTATGGGGAGAAGGCAGGAGAATGGGGTTAGGAGGGAGAGATAGATCAGCCATGGTTGAATGGCGGAGTAGACCGAATGGCCTAATTCTACTCTTGTTCCTTATGACCTTATAATTCCCACATTTGATGACACATTGCGTCCCGATGGCACAGCAGTAGAGTTGTTGCCTCACAGCGCCAGAGACCCGGGTTCGATCCTGACTATGGGTGCTGTCTGAACGGAGTTTGTACGTTCTCCCCATAACCTGCGTGGATTTTCTCGGAGATCTTCAGTTTCCTCCCACACTCCAAAGACATGCAGGTTTTGTAGGTTATTTGACTTGGTAAATGTAAAAAAAATTGTCCCCAGTGTGTGTGGGGTAATGTTAGTGTGTGGGGATTGCTGGTCGATGCGGACTCGGTGGGCCGAAGGGCTTGTTTCCGCGCAGTATCTCTAAACTAAATGTCTCCTGGTGTGTGTTTCTTGTTGTAAATTGCTTACCTTATCTTTCTTCACTTAATAACTATCTTTGTTTCTCCTGTACTAGAATTTTTGGAAGCAGCAGTCTCTGAAGTTCTCTCAATTTTATGAAAAGCAACAACAAAGGTAACTGTAGACACAAAGTTGGAGTAATTCAGTGGGACAGGCAGCATCTCTGGAGAGAAGGATTGGGTGACGTTTCGGGTCGAGACCCTTCTTCAGACTGAGAGTCAGGGGCAAGGGAGACATAGAGATATGGAAGGATATGGCGTGAAAACAAGCAATCAAAGGGGATGAAGGTCAAGGAGAATGTCGAATAGATCATTGTTAGCCCAGGGAAGGTGACAACGAGGCATACAATGTAAAATTTAATCATCGAGGCTTCGAGTGATAGTGTGGAAACAGGCCCTTTGGCCCAACTTGCCCATACCAGCCAACATGTCCCACCTACACCAGTCCCACCTGCCTGCGTCTGGTCCATATCCCTCCAAACCTGTCCTATCCATGTACCTGTCTAACTGTTTCTTAAACATTGGGATAGCCCCAGCCTCAACTACCTCCTCCGGCAGCTTGATCCATACACCCACCACCTTTGTGTGAAAAATGTTATCCCTCAGATTCCTATTAAATCTTTTCCCCTTCACCTTGAACCCATGTCCTCTGGTCCTCGATTCCCCGATTCCCCTACTCTGGGCAAGAGACTCTGTGCATCTACCCGATCTATTCCTCTCATGATTTTATACACCTCTACAAGATCACCCCTCATCCTCCAGCGCTCCATGTAATACAGACCCAGCCTGCTCAACCTCTCCCTGTAGCTCACACCCTCTAGTCCTGGCAACATCGTCGTAAATCTTCTCTGAAACTTTTCCAGCTTGACAATATCTTTCCTATAACATGGTGCCCAGAACTGAACATAATATTCTAAATGCGGTCTCACCAACGTCGTATAGAGAGGCATTGATTGGGTAGACAAAAGACAATAGCTGGAGTAGGCCATTCGGCCCTTCGAGCCAGCACTGCCATTCAATCTGATCATGGCTGATCATCCCCAATCAGTACCTCGTTCCTGCCTTCTCCCCATATCTCCTGACTCCATGAACTTTAAGAGCCCTATCCAGCTCTCTCTTGAAAGCATCCAGAGAACCTGCCTCCACCGCCCTCTGAGGTACAGAATTCCACAGACTCACAGACTGAGAAAAAGTGTTTCCTCGTCTCCGTTGTAAATGGCTTACCCCTTATTCTTAAACTGTGGCCCCTGGTTCTGGACTCCCCCAACATCGGGAACATGTTTCCTGCCTCTAGTGTGTCCAAACCCGTAATAATCTTGTATGTTTCAATACGATACCCTCTGATCCTTCTAAACGGGGCAGTTTCATTGTTCCCTCCTGGGACACCCGTGTGGAAGTCAAGAAGACAAGAGTTTTATTGTCATGTGTTCCAGATAGGACAATGAAATTCTTGCTTGCTGCAGCACAACAGAATATGTAAACATAATACAGAACAGGAGATAAAGGTTCAGTGTGTCTATAGACCATAGACCATATATACACACAATAAATAAACAAGTAAAGTGCAATAGGGTGCAATAGGCTGTTATGGTTCAGAGTTTGTTTCATTACGAGTTTAATAGCCCGATGGCTGTGGGGAAGCAGCTATTCCTGAACCTGGATTTTCCAGATTTCAACCTCCTGTACCTTCTTCCCGATGGCAGCGGAGAGATGAGTGTGTGGCCAGGATGGTGTGGGTCTCTGATGATGTTGGCTGCCTTTTTGAAGCAGCGACTGCAATAGATCCCCTCGATGGTGGGGAGGTCAGAGCCGATGATGGACTGGGCAGTGGTCACAACTTTCTGCATTCTTTTCCGCTCCTGCGCGTTCAAGTTGCCGAACCAAGCCACGATGCAACCGGTCAGCGTGCTCTCTACTGTGCCCTGTACACGTTAGATAGAGTCCTCCTTGACAAACCAACTCTCCGTAATCTTCTCGGGAAGTAGAGGCACTGATGTGCTTTATTTATAATTACATCAGTGTGCTGGGACCAGTGCTCTTCGGCCCAACCTGCCCACACTGGCCAACATGTCCCATCTGCACTAGTCACACCTGCCTGGATTTGGTCCATATCCCAATAAACATGTCCTATCCATGTACCTGTATCTCAAACGTTGGGATAGTCCCAGCCCAAACTATTTCCAGTTTATAACCCTTGTTATATTCTGGTCACGGAAGAAACTGCATGCGCTGGAACCTGAAGCGCAAAATCATATATATATATATCTCCCGCCTTCTTCTCATAACCCCTGACAGAATGGACGTGTGGAGAGGGTGTTTCCACTAGTGGGAGAGTCTACGTCCTTTTATTCTGAGGCTGTGACCTCTGGTCCTAGACTCTCCCACTAGTGGAAACATCCTCTCCACACGTCCACTCTGTCAGGGGTTATGGGAAGAAGACAGGAGAATGGGGTTAGGAGGGAGAGATAGATCAGCCGTGATTGAATGGCGGAGTAGACTTGTGAAGTTATGAGGTCTATCCAGGCCTTTCATTATTCGGGAGGGATTAGTGAGGTTATCCTTGTTTGTGCATCTCACTAAAGGTGTGGTTCTTTCTGTTGTATTTTGTTTCAGCAGACTCAATATATTAATGTTCTCATCAGAAGATAAGCCTGGGCTGTCCAAATGGTTCTGATCGCTGGTGTAGGGTGAGTGATGAGTAAGTAAGTAAAGGGCATGTTCCACGAGCATGCGACTCCATGCGGCAAGCGCAACCTAAAACCCGCAGCCACCTCAACGCCGTACGCACGGAGGTCGAGTGAGTGACGTGAAGTTCGGACTCGGCCAACATTGGGACCATTTTTCCTGCATCTAGCTTGTCCAGTCCTTTTATAATTTTAATTGTTTCTATAAGATATCCCCTCATCCTTCTAAACTCCAGTGAATACAAGCCTCAATCTCTCCTCATGCGACAGTCCCGCCATCCCTGGGATCAATCTCGTGAACCTACCTCAATCACAAGGTTGTCCTTCCTCAAATTAGGAGGCCAAAACTGTACACAAAACTCCAGATGTGGTCTCACCAGAGCCCTATACAACTGCAGAAGAGTAGTATTGTCCGTTAGTTCAGTTTATTGTCACATGTAGTAAAAAGCTTTTTTGTTGCGTGCTAACCAGTCAGGGAAAGATGCATGAGCTTTCCACTGTACCTCTGCTCACACGACCATGAGCTAAATAGAACTGAATTGATTACAATCGAGCTGTGCACACTGTACAGGTACAGGATAAAGGCTAATACATGTACTGCACAGGAAAGTGCCATCAATCCTAGTCCGAGGGTCTCCAATAAACATAGAAACATAGAAATTAGGTGCAGGAGTAGGCCATTCGGCCCTTCGAGCCTGCACCGCCATTCAATATGATCATGGCCGATCATCCAACTCAGTATCCCATACCTGCCTTCTCTCCATACCCCCTGATCCCTTTAGCCACAAGGGCCACATCTAACTCCCTCTTAAATATAGCCAATGAACTGGCCTCAACTACCCTCTGAGGCAGAGAGTTCCAGAGATTCACCACTCTCTGTGTGAAATATGTTTTTCTCATCTCTGTTTTAAAGGATTTCCCCCCCTTTTCCTTAAGCTGTGACCCCCTTGTCCTGGACTTCCCCAACATCGGGAGCAATCTTCCTACATCTAGCCTGTCCAATCCCTTAAGAATTTTGTAAGTTTCTATAAGATCCCCTCTCAATCTCCTAAATTCTAGAGAGTATAAACCAAGTCTATCCAGTCTTTCTTCATAAGACAGTCCTGCCATCCCAGGAATCAGTCTGGTGAACCGTCTCTGCACTCCCTCTATGGCAATAATGTCCTTCCTCGGATTTGGAGACCAAAACTGTACGCAATACTCCAGGTGTGGTCTCACCAAGACCCTGTACAACTGCAGTAGAACCTCCCTACTCCTATACTCGAATCCTTTTGCTATGAAAGCTAACATACCATTCGCTTTCTTTACTGCCTGCTGCACCTGCATGCCTACCTTCAATGACTGGTGTACCATGACACCCAGGTCTCGCTGCATCTCCCCTTTTCCTAATCGGCCACCATTTAGATAAGTCTGCTTTCCTGTTTTTGCCACCAAAATGGATAACCTCACACTTATCCACATTATACTGCATCTGCCAAACATTTGCCCACTCACCCAGCCAATCCAAGTCACCTTACAGTCTCCTAGCATCCTCCTCACAGCTAACACTACTCCCCAGCTTAGTGTCATCTGCAAACTTGGAGATATTGCCTTCAATTCCCTCATCCAGATCATTAATATATATTGTAAATAGCTGGGGTCCCAGCACTGAGCCTTGCGGTACCCCACTAGTCACTGCCTGCCATTGTGAAAAGGACCCGTTTACTCCTACTCTTTGCTTCCTGTTTGCCAGCCAGTTCTCTATCCACATCAATACTGAACCCCCAATGCCGTGTGCTTTAAGTTAGATATCGGCTCAGTATTGCATTCTGGTGGTTGGAAGGATGGTTCAGTTGTCTGATAACAGCCGGGAAGAAACTGTCCCTGAATCTGGAGGTGTGCGTTCGTTTTCACACTTCTGCACCTCCTCTTGCCCAGATGGGAGAGGGGAGAGGAGGGAGTGACCGGGGTAAGATTGGTCCGTGATGATGCTGCTGGCCTTGCCTAGGCAGCGTGAGGTGTAGATGGAAGGGAGGTTGGTTTGTGTGATGGTCTGGGCTGGTTCCACACCACTCTACAATTCTTGTGGTCTTGGATGGAGCTGTTCCCAAACCGTGCTGTGATGCTTCCCGATAAAATGTCTTCTAATCGGCAGAGGGGAAAAATTCACTGGACTGTTGTAATTTAACTTTGGGCTAAGATCCCTGGACAATTAATCATTCATTTTGGATATCTTAATAACTTTAAGATTTGGGAGAAAGGCACAGGGCTGGAGTAACTCAGCGGGTCAGGCAGCATCTGTGGAGAACATGGGTAGGTGATGTTTCACAGAGTACTGGAGTAACTCAGCGGGTCAGGCAACATCTCTGGAGAACATGGATAGGTGACGTTTCACAGAGTGCTGGAGTAACTCAGCGGGTCAGGCAGCCTCTGTGGAGAACATGGATATGTGATGTTTTGGTTCGGGACTGATTTCCAGGTCTGGTTATTTTGCTTTAAGTATAGCCTGCCTACTACATAAATAGTCAGAAATACAGTATGGAAACGGGCCCTCCTGCCCAACTTGCCCATGCTGACCAAAATGCCTCATCTATACTAGTCCCACTTGCCAACCCATCCACTCACTCTTCTCCCCTCTCCCATCGGGCAAGAGGTACAGAAGTGAGCGAAAACGCACACCTCCAGATTCAGGGACAGTTTCATCCCAGCTGTTATCCATTAGGTAACTGACCATCCTACCACAAGCAGAGAGCGGCCCTGAACTACTATCTACCTCATTGGAGGTTCTTGTGCTTTCTTTGATTGGACTTTACTGGACTTTATCTTGCCCAAAGCACTATTCCCTTTATCCTGTATCTGTACACTGTGGACGGCTCGATCATGTAATCATGTATTGTCTTTCCGCTGACTGGATCGCACGCAAGAAAAAATATTTTCACTGTACCCGACAATAAGAAAGTTAGACGGGTACACGGATAGGACAGGTTTGTAGGGGTATGGGCCAAATGCAGGCCCGTGTGACGAATGTAGCAGAGACGTGTTGGCCAGTATGGACAAGTTGGGCCGAAGGGCCTGCTTCCACGCTGTATCACTCTATGACGCTAATAAGCTAAAACGTTTTTAGTATATTTTACACACTTTTTATAACTTTTTATTCTTAACAGAAAGAAGAAAAGCAAACCTTGGAGAAATGAAACCCTATTGTCGTTCCAAACGGATGCTTTGAATTTGAGAATGCGCTTTATTTCAGAAGATAATAATGAATTGCTTATCTGGTTTGGCCAAGCCAATGTTGCATAGAAAATTGGTGCAGGAGGAGGCCATTCGGCCCCTCGAGCCGGCACCAATGTTGGCTGAGTATGTGGTATGGTGCAGAATTCTTTGTCAACATTTTTCTTTCGTCATTTGACTAATGTTGGAAAAACTAACACGGTGTATTAAGCAATGGCAATTTTTGTTTGTCAATTAAAGTAAGAATATGGTAATGTATAACTTGATGGGTCTTGCTTCTTAATAACGAGCTTTGTGGTATCTGTTCCAGCTCAGTTTATTGTCACGTGTACCGAGGTACAGTGAAAAGCTTTTGTTGCGTGCTAACCAGTCAGCGGAAAGACTATACATGATTACAATCGAGCCGTCCACAGTGTACAGATATATGACAAGGGAATAACGTTTAGTGCAAGATAAAGCCAGTAAAGTCCGATCAAGGATAGTCCGAGCTTCACCAATGAGGTAGATAGTAGTTCAGCACCGCTCTCTGGTTGTGGTGGGATGATTTAGTTGCCTGATAACAGCTGGGAAGAAACTGTCCCTGAATCTGGAGGTGTGCGTTTTCACACTTTTGTACCTCTTTCCCGATGGGAGAGGGGAGAAGAGGGAGTGACCCGGGGTGAGACTGGTCCTTGATGATGCTGCTGGCCTTGCCGAGGCAGCGTGAGGTGTAGATGGAGTCAATTGATCCCAGCATCAGCACGGAGTCTCAGTGTCCCAATACGTTCGACCACAATGCTGCAATTGAGTTAACAGTAGCTGGGACGTGGCGGTGGCGCAGCGGTAGAGTTTCCGCCACACAGCGCTAGAGACCCGGGTCCAATCCCGACGACCAGTGCTGTCTTTTTTCCGAGCGCTCCGCTTTCCTCTCCAAAGATGTACAGGTTTGTAGGCTAATTGGCTTTGGTATACGTCTAAATTGTCCCCAGCGTGTGTAGGATAGCGTTAATGGCCTGTCCCACTTGGCCGTCATTTGTGCGTCACTAAATCCTGCGCAGCCACACGTCACTACATATGTCATCGCGCAACATGCGCGCGTAAGGCACCCCATGCTCGCATCGTGACGCGTAAATTATGTAGCGTAAATTACGTGCAAATGAGGGCCAAGTGGGACGGGCCCTTTAGTGTGCGGGGATCGCAGTTCGGCGCGGACTCGGCGGGCCGAAGGACCTGTTTCCGCGCTGTATCTCTAAACTAAATTGAAAGTACAACCTAACCTCCATTGCAATACTTCTGTATGTCTGCATACACGCACTGCATACACCCACACTGGGTTTAAAACAGAATAAATGAATGCTTCTGCTTCTGTCAGCCTTCTACACGATGAATTACAACAGCTCTCGACAATGAATCAACGTCGTCACCAGTACCTACTGTAGGTACAATGAAATTCTTTGTTGTACACGTCATACAGCGTGGAAACAGGCCCTTCAGACCAACTTGCCCACACCGACCAACATGTCCCATCTACACTAGTCCCACCTGCCCACGTTTGGTCCCTATCTCTCCAAACCTGTCCTATCCATGTACCTGTCTAAATGTTTCTTAAACGTTATGATAGTCCCTGCTCGTTCCGTACACCCACCACTTTTGTTTGTGCCTATCTTTGGTGTAAACCTGCATCTGCGGCTCCTTCATCCACAGTTGGATGAATGATGTCATCTTGGCATCTTATTCAGGGATCAAAATTGTGGGCAAGCCGAAGGGCCTGTGTTCAGTTGCGCCGTTTCTCTTGATAGATGGACATGTTCTATCCCTGTCAGAAGAGAACTGTATCCTTTACAACGGGCTGGCATTTACAGACTCTGGGGGGAGTTCGGATCGGGGCTCCCGGTCAAGATAGCGGCCCAGTCAGGGGCCCGGTCCGGGGAGAAGGCAGGAGCGGGGTAGCCCGAGGATGAAGACGGCATGATCACCATGATCACATTGAATGGCGGTGCTGACGGCGGTCGAAGGGCCGGGGTGGCCTACTCCTGCAACTATTGTCTATTAACATCTATCTGCTCAGGTCATGACCCCTGCACTCATAACAACTGGGATTTGAAAATGGTGCCAAGCCGGCGACTATACTGTCTCAGTCTACCACCTTATCTTAGTTTAGACTAAGGCTGATGGAAGCAGGAGCATTTGTTCAGTGAGTGTGTGTACAATGTGTGCGTGTGTGTGTGTGTGTGTATGCAGACATGCAGAACTATTGCCCTGGAACTTGGGTGGCATTTACAGTTCCGTTTTAGAGATACAGCGCAGAAACAGGCCCTTCGGCCCATCGAGTCCGCGCCGAGTTTTTTACGCCGAGCCAATTAACCTACAAACCTGTATGTCTTTGGAGTGTGGGAGGAAACCGAAGTTTTCGGGGAAAACCCACACAGGTCACCGGGAGAACGTGCAAACTCCGTACAGACAGCCCCCGTAGTCGGGGTTGAACCCGGGTCTTTGGCGCTGTGAGGCAGCAACTCTACAGCTGCGCCACCGAGCCGCCCTGCTGTGCACTTTTACTGTATCTGAGATGCTTGTCTAACATATATCTTGGTGCTTTTGTCAAGGTCAAAGTGATAGGAGCAGAATTAGGCCATACGGCCCATCAAATCTACTCCGCCATTCAATCATGGCTGATCTAACTCTCCCTCCTAACCCCAGTCTCCTGCCTTCTCCCCATAACCTCTGACACCCGCACTAATCAACAATCTCTCAGCCTTAAAAATATCCACTGACTTGGCCTCCACAGCCTTCTGCGGCAATGAATTCCACAGATTCACCACCCTCTGACTAAAGAAATTCTTCCTCGTCTCCTTCCTAAAGGAACGTCCTTTAATTCTGATGCTGTGACCTCTAGTCCTAGGCTCTTCCCACGAGTGGAAACATCCTCTCCACATCCACTCTATCCAAGCCTTTCACTATTCTGTAACTAAACTCCAGCGAGCACAGGCCCAGTGCCGACAAACGCTCATCGTAGGTTAATATTAATGTATAGCTATACCTGTACTGAACTGTATTCAAAAATGAAATGAATTTTCACTGTACCTCAGTACATGTAACTAACTACTGTACCGTAAACTACACACATACAGGCGACTCCTGCGTTATGGTCGTTAGATTAACAGAAATTCACCCGTTGCAGATTGACAAATTTGAGATGCAGAATAAAATTTGCGCACATGAAATTTTATTTGTCAACTCGAACGAATCCAATAATTTTTGGACTTCTTTCCTGATGTATATGCAGATCATAGAACCTTATATTAGAAAAACCGCAATGCGTTTGTGATAGTCATAGAGTGATACAGCGTGGAAACAGGCCCTTCGGCCCAAATTGCCCACACCGACCAACATGTCCCATCTACACCGGGCCCACCTGCCTGCGTTTGGTCCATAGCCCTCCAAACTTAACGTATCCATGTACCTGTCCAACTGTTTCTTAAACGTTGGGATAGTCCCAGCCTCAACTACCTCCTCTGGCAGCTTGTTCCATACACCCACCACCCTCTGTGTGTTAAAGTTACCCCTCGGATTCCTATTAAATCTTTTCCCCTTCACCTGAAACCTATGTCATCTCGATTCCCCAACTCTGGGCAAGAGACTCTGTGTATCTACCCGATCTATTCCTCTACTGATGTTATACACCTCTATACAATCACCCCTCATCCTCCTGCACTCCAGGGAATAGAGTCCCAGCTTACTCAACCTCTCCCTATAGCTCACACCCTCAAGTGATGGCAACATCAGTAGGCCATTCGGCCCACATCGAGCCAGCACCGCCATTCGAAATGATCACGGCTGATCATCTAAAATCAGTACCCCGTCCCTGCTCTCTCCCCATATCCCCTTGATTCCGTTAGCCCTAAGAGCTAAATCTAACTCTCTCTTGAACACATCCAGTGAATTAGCCTCCGCTGCCTGCTGTGGCGGAGAACTCCACAGATTCACAACTCTCTGGGTGAAAATGTTCTTCCTCATCTCAGTCCAAAATGGCCGACCCCTTATTCTTAAACTATGGCCCCTGGTTCTGCACTCCCCCAACATCGGGAACATTTCTTCCTGCATCTCAATCTATATCCTGGTAAATCTTCTCTGTACCCTCTCCGGCTTGACAACATCTTTCCTGTAACATGGTGGAAGATGTGGGGATTTTATTCGACATTTTAAAAGATTTGTACAAACTGGCTCGATTGGGCGGCGGAGTAAAAAGTTCACATTTATCTCATAAAACGAAATCAAACCATTCAAACATTATTATCATTGAGTAGAAAAACGAGAATCTTTGAGCGAATTACTGGAACCCACCTAGATCAGGCGTTTTAATATAAAAAGCTCCAATTTAAATTGTAGTTAATTTCTGCCCCTGCTGTAGAATCATAATAAACTTAGTTTCATAAACTCTGTGCAAATCAGGTGCATCTACTGAAAATTTTGGGAGAAGCCAGTCAAGTTATTCATTTCAAAATATAGACACAAAATGCTGGAGTAACTCAGCGGGACAGGCTGCATCTCTGGAGAGAAGGAATGGGCGACGTTTCGGGCTGAGACCCTTCTTCAGACTCGACCCGAACGGAGACGAGGAAACACTTTTTCCTCACAGAGAGTTGTGAGTGTGTGGAATTCTCTGCCTCAGAGGGTGGTGGATGCTTTCAAGAGAGAGCTGGATAGGGCTCTTAAAGATAGTGGAGACAGGGGATATGGGGGAAATGGCAGGAACGGGGCACTGATTGGGGATGATCAGCCATGATCACATTGAATGGCGGTGCTGGCTTGCAGGGCCTATTCCTGCACCTATTGTCTCTCCAGCGATGCTGCCTGTCCTGCTGAGTTACTCCAGCATTTTGTGTCTACCTTCGGTTTAAACCAGCATCTGCAGTTCCTTCATACACAGTTATTAATTTCAGGTGATTCTCTAGGGTGAGGTACATTCCTCTAAGACCAATCTAGGATTGAGAATGCAATCATTTACATTTTTTTTTTTAGGCTATACAGTGACAGGATTTGTAAACCAGCACGTGATTAGTTTCACTTGCTATCTTAGCGCTGGTCTGTAGGAAGCATGTGCAAATACAGCTTGGTGGTGAGACACTGATGCGCGGACTGTGCGGATATTAATCCTCCTTCATGGAAGGGCTGCCGTTGGTTTTGCAGTAACCGTTGTTTAATTGACTGAAAGTGTTCGCAGCCGTCTCCTTGCGTTGTGTTCTGCTGTACGTCTGCAGATAATGTAAGAAGGAATGAGAGTAAATAGACTTGCAGTAGATGCTGCCTCACCCGCTGAGTTTCTCCAGCATTTTTTGTCTACCTTTGATCTTTTTTTCCCCAGCATCTGCAGTTCCTTCTCATACATTTTGGCTACTCCACTGCGAAATCTCCTCAATAGACAATAGGTACAGGAGGAGGCCATTCAGCCCTTCGAGCCAGCACCGCAATTCAATGTGATCATGGCTGATCATTCCCAATCAGTACCCCGTTCCTGCCTTCTCCCCATGTCCCCCTGACTCCGCTATTTTTAAGAGCCCTATCTAGCTCTCTCTTGAAAGCCTCCAGCGAACCGGCCTCCACCGCCCTCTGAGGCAGAGAATTCCACAGACTCGCAACTCTCTGTGAGAAAAGGTGTTTCCTCTTCTCCGTTATAAATGGTTTACCCCTTATTCTTAAATCACTCACCTATTCACACACCCACTCACACACACACACACACACCCACTCACACACCCGCTCACACACCCACACACACACACTCTCACACACACTCACCCACACACACTCACACACTCACACACACACACACTCACACACACACTCACACACCCACTCACCCACCCACACACACCCACTCACACACACCACACACACACGCACACACTCACACACACTCACTCACACACACCCACTCACACACACACTCACACACCCACTCACACACCCACTCACACACCCACTCACACACCCACTCACACACCCACTCACACACACACACACACCCACTCACACACACACTCACACACCCACACACACACACACACACACACACACACACACACACACACACACACACACACACACACACACACACCCACACACACACACACACACACACACACACACTCACACACACTCACACACACACACACACACACACACACACACACTCACACACACACACACACACACACACACACACACACACACACACACACACTCACACACACACACACACACACACACACACACACACACACACACACACACACCACACACACACACACACACACACACACACACACACATACACACTCACGTCCACTCACACACCCATTCACTCACTCACTCACTCACTCACTCACTCACTCACTCACACTTTCACTCATTCACTCACACTCACACTCTCATTCACTCACACTCATTCACTCACTCACCCACTGATTTCTTCTTACCTTCCTGTAGAAGTTGATGAAGAGCAGTACAAGAGTGGCCATATAAGACGACTGGAAGAGCAGGCAACCTGATGGAAAGCCACAGGGCTTTACCACTGCACTGAGTGTGTGGGCAATTGTGAGTATGAATTGTACCTGGTGAACAGAAAAGACAAATGTCAGAGTCTAAAGAGGTTCAGTTCAGTTTAGTTGAGAGATACAGCGCGGAAACAGGCCCTTCAGCCCACCGAGTCTGCGCCGACCAGCGATCTCCGCTTATTAACACTTCCCGATGCACACTAGGGACAAATTACAATTTACCAAGCCAATTAACCTACAAACCTGCACGTCTTTGGAGTGTGGGAGGAAACCGGAGATCTCGGAGAAAACCCAGGCGTTCACGGGGAGAACGCACAAACTCCGTAAAGACAGCACCCAAAGTCGGGTTCGAACCCGGGTCTCTGGCGCTGTGAGGCAGCAACTCTACATTAAGTTCACAAGTTTCGCTGGCACCAGAATTCATGCATTCAATAGGAATCTGAGGGGTAACTTTTTCACACAAAGGGTAGTGACTGTATGGAACGAGCTGCTGGAGGAGGTATTTGAGGCTGGGGCTGTCGCATAGTTTAAGAAACATTTGGACAGATACATGGATAGGACAGGTTTGGAGGGCTATGGGTCAAACACCTGTTCCGCTGAGTTACTCCAGCACTCTGAAACATCACCTATCCATGTTCTCCACAGATGCTGCCTGACCCGCTGAGTTACTCCAGCACTCTGTATCTTTTTTTGAAAACCTTGTTTGTTATAAAACCACAAAATTGTAAATTGTCCTTGGTGTGTGTGTGTAGGATAGTGTTAGTGTGCGGGGATCGCTGGTCGGCACGGACTTGGTGGGCCGAAGGGCCTATTTCTGCGCTGTATCTCCAAACTAAACTAAGTCAAAGTGTTTAAGAAGGAACTGCAGATGCTGGAAAATCGAAGGTACACAAAAATGCTGGAGAAACTCAGCGGGTGCAGCAGCATCTATGGAGAGAAGGAAATAGGCAACGTTTCGGGCCGAAACTCTTCTTCAGACTGATGGGGGGTGGGGGGGGGGGGGGGAGGGAAGAAAGGAAAAAGGAGGAGGAGGAGCCCGAGGGCTGAGGGATGGGAGGAGACGGCCTGAGGGCTAAGGAAGCGGGGGAGGCAGCAAGGGCTAACAAAATTGGGAGTATTCAATGTTCATGCCCGCAGGATGCAGACTCCCCAAGCGGAATATGAGGTGCTGTTCCTCCAATTCCCGGTGTTACTGGCTCTGGCCATGGAGGAGACCCAGGACAGAGAAGTCGGATACGGAGTGGGAGGGGGAGTTGAAGTGCTGAGCCACCGGGAGGTCAGGTTAGTTATTGCGGACCGAGCGGAGGTGTTCGGCGAAACGATCGCCCAGCCTCCGCTTGGTCTCAGCAATGTAGATCAGCTCACATCTAGAGCAGCGGACGCAATAGATGAGGTTGGAGGAGATGCAGGTGAACCTCTGTCGCACCTGGAACGACTGCTTGGGTCCTTGAATGGAGTCGAAGGGGGAGGTAAAGGGACAAGTGTTGCATCTCTTGCGGTTGCAACGGAAAGTGCCCGGGGAGGGGGTGGTACGGGAAGGAAAGGAAGAATTGACAATGGAGTTACGGAGGGAGCGGTCTTTGCGGAAGGCAAAGTTGTAGTCTTTTCCTTTCCAGGGCACTCCTGCATCTATTTGCTTTGTTTCTATGGGATGCTTTGTAATTTTGTCAGTGCCCTATAGGTGGCGACTCTTTGCATATCTTTCGAGTGTAAAACAAAGAATATCATTGTGACTCGTTGCATGTGACAATGAAGGCACCCACTGTGTAAAAAAAATACCTACCCCACACATCTCCATTGAACTTTGCCCTCCCACCGTGACTTAAGATCTCTAGTCAATAGACAATAGGTACAGGAGGAGGCCATTCGGCCCTTCGAGCCAGCACCGCCATTCAATGTGATCATGGCTGATCATCCCCAATCAGTACCCCGTTCCTGCCTTCACCCCATATCCCCTGACCGCTATTTTTAAGAGCCCTGTCTAGCTCTCTCTTGAAAGCATCCAGGGAACCGGCCTCCACCGCCCTCTGAGGCAGAGAATTCCACAGACTCACAACTCTCTGTGAGAAAAAGTGTTTCCTCGTCACCGCTCTAAATGGCTTACTCCTTATTCTTAAACTGTGGCCCCTGGTTCTGGACTCCCCCAACATCGGGAACATGTTTCCTGCCTCTAGCGTGTCCAAACCCTTAACAATCTTATATGTTTCAATGAGAACCCCTCTCATCCTTCTAAACTCCAGAGTGTACAAGCCCAGCTGCTCCATTCTCTCAGCATATGACAGTCCCGCCATCCCGGGAATTAACCTTGCAAACCTACGCTGCACTCCCTCAATAGCAAGAATAGATGCAGGAATAGGTCATTCGGCCCTTCGAGCCATCACTGCCATTCACTGTAATCATTGCTGATCATCCACAATCTGTACCCCATTGCTGCCTTCTCCCCATATCCCTATCTTTAAGAGCTCTCCCTTGAAAGCATCCGGAGAATTGGCCTCCACTCTTTTTGTGGCGGAGAATTCCACTGACTCATCACTCTCTGGGTGAAAATGTTTTTTCCTCATCTCCGTTCTAAATGGCCTACCCCTTATTCTTAAACTGTGGCCCCTGGTTCTGGACTCCCCCAACCTCGGGAACATGTTTCCTGCCTCTAGCGTGTCCAAACCCTTAACAATCTCACATCCACTCTAAGGTGGCCTTACCAGCTGGGCTTGGGTGAGGTATTTTTTCCACCAGAGGTACGGATGCATAGCTGGGATGGTGGAGAGACCGTAATAGGAGTACATGAGAACATGGATAAAACTGTTGAGTGTTGGTCCCAGGAAGCCTGCAAAGAACAAAGGCCAGACGTTAGATCATCGGTGGTGCAGCGGTTAACAAAAACATTTAAGTGGGTTAATCTGTGGAATTCCTTGCCACGGAGGGCTGTGGAGGCCAAGTCAGTGGATATTATTTAAGGGCCTGTTCCACTTTCACAACCTAATTCACGACCTCTGCCGAGTTTGCCCTCGACTCGTACTCGCAGCGTGGTCGTCACGAGGTCGTAGGCAGGTTATGATGCTAGTCGTAGGTACTCGTGGCATCAGGTAGGTCGTGGCGTTTTTTCTCGCCTGATGAAAAATGTCCACGAGTAAAAAAGGTTGTGAATTAGGTCGTGAAAGTGGGACACGCCCTTTACGCGCCTTTTTTGGCGACTGCCCGGAACCCGTCATAGGTCATTGCAGGTCTCCGAAAATGTTCAACATGTTTAAAATCCAGCGGCGACCAGAACAAGGTACAACTCTTTGGGCGATTACTCACGACCATACAGGCTTCACCCACGCGACATGTCATCAGGGTGTCGCCTGTACGGTCGTGAGTCGTCTCCTCAGTCGCCCAATGAGTCGTACCTTGTTCTGGTTGCCGTTTCTCCTCCCACACTCCAAAGACGTGCAGGTTTGCAGGTTAATTGGCTTCGATAAAATTATAAATTATCCCTAGTGTGTGTGTGTAGGACAGTGCGTGTGTTTGGTTCATAGTTTATAGTCACGTGTACCGAGCTACAGTGACAAGCTTTTGTTGCGTGCTATCGAGACAGCAAAAAGACAATACATGATTACAAGCGAGCCGTCCACAGTGTACAGATACAGGATAAAGGGAATCACGGCTAGTGCAAGGTAAAGTCCAGTAAAGACTGATTAAAGATAGTCTGAGGGTCTTCAATGAGGTGGATTGAAGCTCAGGACTGTGCTCTGGTTGTGGTAGGATGATTCAGTTCCCTGATAACAGCTGGGAAGAAACTGTCCCTGAATCTGGATGGTAATTGCCACGAGTGTGTAGGATAGGGCTAGTGTGGTCGCTGGTCGGCATGGTCTCGGTGGACTGTTTCTCTAAAGGTCCAAAATTCCCACTATTGTGTTACTATCATAAGATCATGTGTTAGGAGAAGAATCAGCCCATCAAGTCTACTCCTCCATTCAATCGTGGCTGATGTACCTCCCCCTCCTAACCCCATTCTCCTGCCTTCTCCCCGTAACCTGACACCCGCACTAATCAAGAATCTATCTATCTCTGCCTTAAATATATCCACTGACTTGGCCACCATAGTCTTCTGTGACAAAGAATTCCACAGATTCACCACCCTCTGACTGAAGAAATTCCTCCTCCTCATCTTTCTAAAGGAACGTCCTTTAATTCTGAGGCTGTGACCTCTGGTCCTAGACTCTCCCACTAGTGGAAACATCCTCTCCATATCCACTCTATCCAGGCCTTTCACTATTCTGTAAGTTTCAATGAGGTTTTCCCCTCATCCTTCTTAACTCCAGCGAGTACAGGCCCAGCGCCAACAAACGCTCATCATGTATTCACCCCACTCATTCCTGGGATCATTCTCGTAAACCTCCTCTGGACCCTCTCCAGAGCCAGCACATCCTTCCTCAGATATGGGGCCCAAAATTGCTCACAATATTCCAAATGCGGCCTGACCAGCGCCTTATAGAGCCTCAGCATTACATCCCTGTATTTGTATACAAGCCCTCTTGAGATAAATGCCAGCATTGCGTTTGCTATCGTTACTACCGATTCAACTTGCAGATTAACTGTTTGGGAATCCTGCACCAACATTCCCAAGTCCCTTTGCACCCCCGATTTCTGGATTCTCTCCCCATTTAGAAAATAGTCTATGCTAGTTGGTGTGAACTCGTTGGGCCGAATGGCCTGTTTCCACGCTGAATGTCTAAACAGTTTAAGATGGTGCTAGTGTACAGGGATACGGCTGGGCTGAGGGGCCTGTTTCCGCGCTGTATCTCAGACGCCTAAAGTCCAAAGGCCCCACCGTTGCGTTACCATGCCAACACTTACTCTGACCACATGGAATCCAGTTGAGGACACACCACCAGATGTTGAACATTGACGCATGGTGGTACACATGAAGAAAGGTAATCTGACTGTTCTTTTTCCGCAAGATAAAAAATATCGTGTCCATAAATTCAATGGCCTTGGAAAAGTAGTACCACCACAGCACCTTGGCCACCTGAATGGGAAAAGGGAACACATTTAGAACCCCCTGAGCAAAACACAGGCCTACCTCCCGCTCTTCCTTGTAGAGTCATACAGTGTGGAAACAGGCCCTTCGGCCCAACTTGTCCACACCGGCCAACATGTCCCATCTACATCAGTCTCGCCTGCCTGCATTTGGCCCATATCCTATCCATGTACCAGTCTAGATGTTACTTAAACATTGTGATAGTCCCTGCCTCAACTACTTACTCCGGCTGCTTGTTCCATACACCCACCACCCTCTGTGTGACAAAATTGGCCCTTAAGTTCCTATGGGCAGGTGGGACCAGTGTAGATGGGACATGTTGGTCAGTGTGGGCAAGTTGGGCCGAAGGCAGTGCTGGAGTAACTCAGCTGGTCAGGCAGCATCTGTGGAGAACATGGATAGGTGACGTTTCACAGAGTGCTGGAGTAACTCAGCGGGTCAGGCAGCATCTGTGGAGAACATGGATAGGTGACGTTTTTGGTCGGGGACTGATTGTGTGGGGGGGGGGGGGGGGGGGGGGGAGGAGGGAGGGAAGATTGGAAAAAGCGTGACAGGTAATAGGTGGAGACAGGGGAAGGGGATTTGTTGACAGGAAGATAGTTGGAACAAAAGCCAGAGATAAGAACAGTAGGTGTGAGACAGGTTTGTGCATTTGTAAGGCAAGGGGAGAAAAGTGGGAGGAGATGTGGGAGGAAAGGGGAGCATCCGGAGAAAACCCCGCAGTAGAGCTACTGCCTCACAGTGCCAGAGACCCGGGTTCGATCCCGACCACGCGCGCTGTCTGTACGGAGTCTGCACGTTCTCCCCGTGACCTGCGTGGGTTTTCTCCGAGATCTTCGGTTTCCTCTCACACTCCAAAGACGTGCGGGTTTGTAGGTTAATTGTATAAATTAGGTGTCAATGTATAATTGTCCCCAGCGTGTGTAGGATAGTGTTAGTGTGCGGGGATCGCTGGTCAGCGCGGACTCGGTGGGCCAAAGGGCCTGTTTCCGCTCTGTACCTCTAAATGAAACTGAAGTGTGTACACACTGCGCGCAGACAGCACCCTGAGTCGGGATCGAACCCGGGTCTCTGGCGCCGTGAGGCAGCAACGCTACCCGCCGGTGGTCTTACCCGAACGTCAGCTGTGCCAGCGCTGTGAAGATTCTGACACAGCAGATTGTAACGACCTTCCCAGCTCGCCGAAACCAACTGCGAAGGAGAGGAAAACATCAGGGCAAAATATTTGACAAGAGAGAGTCAAAGATGGACGGACATTTTTAAAATTATTTCTGAAGTTATCAATAACCAACTGGACCCAGATCCAAAATGAATAATATTAGGATTATCAGAACATAGCACAAACTTTACGATAATATAGAGGGAGTACAGAGAAGGTTCACCAGACTGATTCCTGGGATGGCAGGACTTTCATATGAAGAAAGACTGGATAGACTCGGTTTGTACTCGCTAGAATTTAGAAGATTGAGGGGGGATCTTATAGAAACTTACAAAATTCTTAAGGGGTTGGACAGGCTAGTTGCAGGAAGATTACTCCCGATGTTGGGGAAGTCCAGAAATAGGGGTCACAGTTTAAGGATAAGGGGGAAATCTTTTAGGACTGAGATGAGAAAATCATTTTTCACACACAGAGTGGTGAATCTGTGGAATTCTCTGCCGCAGAAGGTAGTTGAGGCCAGTTCATGGCTAAAGGGATAGATATATATATAGATAGATATGCCATTTATTGTCACTATACATGTACAATGAGATTAAAAGCAGCTCGTACTCAGTGCATAAATATAATTTAGTACAAAAACCAAGAAACAGAAAACAAAACAAAAGGTGGAGGGGGGGGGGGGTAGGGGCACAATTCTGCGGCGCTATATACATATCTATAAAGGCAAAATGGTGAAGGATGAATAGGTAGTATTCTTAGGCAGATGTTTAAAAATTATATTAAATATTAATTAAAAAAATTAAAAATATTAAAAATTACAGTTACAATACACATTACAGTTCCAAATTTCAGTACGTGGATAGAATAGATGGAAGTCCGAGTGTTGGGCTGTGAAGTCAGTGCATGTGTGAATTAAGAGTAGTTATGACTTTCGGAAAACAACTATTCCTGAGTCTATTTGTCCTGGATTTGATGCACCTATAGCGCTTTCCAGAGGGCAGCAGGTCGAACAGTCCAAACGCAGGATGGGAGCTGTCCTTGATGATATTCTTTGCCCTGCTAAGGCAGCGGGAGGTGTAAATATCCATCAGGGGGTATGGAGAGAAGGCAGGTACAGGATACTGAGTTGGATGATCAGCCATGATCATATTGAATGGCGGTGCAGGCTAGACCGCGGGATGTTCAGTAACCCCAAGTCGGCTGATCTGAGGGACCTGGAGGTGGTGTGGTGGGAAAGCAGACTTTTGATGTAGGTGGGGACAAGCCCGTTAAGGGCTTTGTAAACATAAAAGAGGATCTTGAAATTTATTCGGAACCGCACAGGGAGCCAGTGGAGAGAGGCCAGGATCGAGGTGATGTGGTCCCTCAGATCGGCCGACTTGGGGTTACTGAACATCCCGCGGTCTAGGCATAAGCTCAGGGGCGACCGCGCCTTTGCGGTTGCAGCTCCTAGACTGTGGAACAGCATCCCTCTTCCCATCAGAACTGCCCCCTCCATCAACTCCTTTAAGTCGAGACTTAAAACTCATCTTTACTCTCAAGCCTTTCTTGACGTCCTCTGAGGGAGGGCTATATGTATGTATTTATGTATGTACTTAATCTATGAACCACTGTTGTATAACGTTAGTACCTCCACCCAATGTAAAGCACTTTGTCCAACGAGAGTTGTTTTTTTAAATGTGCTATAGAAATAAAAGTGACTTGACTTGACTTTGAAGACGGTACAACAGTGACAAGTCTTACCTCAACGAACATGTAGAGAGAGAGGAGCATGACTCCAAAGTTGTAGGTGATCAGCAAGCTCCTGAGAGTGTAGGCCGGCCTCTTCCTCATGTACTGTGTCCCGAGACAGATGGTGGAAAGATACAAGAGGGTGAGGAAGAAAGTGGGGAGATAGGAATCCAGCAACGGCCAGCCCCGAACCCTGGCATCTGTAAAAATGAGAAAGAATCGTTCACCATCCGTCCCGCTTTTGTTTTAGTTCAATGCACAAACAAATCGAGGACCAGAGGACTTGGGTTCAGGGTGAAGGGGGAAAAGATTGAGCAAGAATCCGAGGAGTCCACAGTCCTAGAATAAAGGGGAGGCCACTTAAGACTGAGGTGAGAAAAAAACTTTTTCACCCAGAGAGTTATGAATTTGTGGAATTCTCTGCCACAGAGGGCAGTGGAGGCCAAATCACTGGGTGGATTTAAGAGAGAGTTAGATAGAGCTCTAGGGGCTAGTGGAGTCAAGGGATGTGGGGAGAGGGCAGGCTTGGGTTATTGGTTGGGGACAATCAGTCATAATGGCAATGAATGGCGGTGCTGGCTCGAAGGGCCGAATGGCCTCCTCCTGCAACTATTTCCTATGTTTCTATGTAACTTTTTCACACGGAGGGTGGTGGGTGTATGGGGCGAGCTGCCAGAGGAGGGAGTTAAGGCCAGTTTGAGAAACAGTTAGACAGGTACATGGATAGGATAGGTTTGGAGGGATATGGACCAAGCGTGGGCAGGTGGGACTAGTGTGGATGGGACATTGTTGGCCGGTGTGGGCAAGTTTGGGCTGATGGGCCTGTTTCCACACTGTATCACTCTGTGACTCTAGTCTATCATTGTCACGTTTACCGAGGTACGGTGAATTGCTTTTTTTATTGCTCACTTTCCAGTCAATGAGACATGGACATGGTCACCGTTCACTCTGATATGATCAGCCATGATCACATTGAATGGCAGTGCTGGCTCGAGGGGCCGAATGGCCTACTCCCGCATCTATTGTCGATCAATAAGCGAGTTCGGCATATGCTCCAAAGTTGTAGGTGATCAGATTCGGCATCACGTTAAACGCTCTCCACAGCCGCGCTGCTGCGTGGGTGGCAGCCGTGCGGTTTCGTCCGTGGTCGGGGCCGGGCCGGGCCGCTGCTGGGCCGTCCCCATCCCCTCCCAGGTTGACCGGCGGCCCTGGACTGAAGGGACACCGGCCCGGAGCAGTGGAGGTGGCGCGCCTTCTCCGCGCTGGCCGTGGGCTTGAGCTGCCACAGTGCCAGTCTGGGGTTGCCACGGATGGGGCGGGGCACTCGGGACGGGACGGGGACCATTCCAGTGACAGTTCGGCAGCGTTTGCAGCCCCGGGGACCCCGGTTCGATCCTGGCGGCGGATGAGGCGCAGGCCTGTGTGCGAGCGGCAGCACAGTTGCCGAGAGTGTTTTTCGCCAGTGACCTTTGACAAATCCCATAATTCCTTGCGTGTTTCGAAATACCGAACTCGCTTATTCTGTGTGCAGGCAACATTAATAGTTCCACACAAAATCCTGGAGTATTTCCAGAGATGCTGCCTGTCCCGCCGAGTTACTCCAGCATGTTATGTCTATATTTGTCATAAACCAGCATCTGCAGTACTTTCCTACACATTAAGATCATAAGGTCATAAGGGATAGGTGTAGAATTAGGCCATTCGGCCCATCAAGTCTACTCCGCCATTCAATTATGGCTGATCTATCTCTCTCTCTCAACCCCATTCTCCTGCCTTCTCCCCATAACCCCTGACACCCGCCCTAATCAAGAATCTATCTATCTCTGCCTTAAAAATATCCAATGACTTGGTAAAAATACCCAATGACTTGGCCTCCACAGCCGTCTGTGGCAATGAATTCCACAGATTCACCACCCTCTGACAATAGAAATTCCCCATCATCTTTCTAAATGAACGTCCTTTTATTCCGAGGCTGCGCCCTCTGGTCCTAGACTCTCTCACCAGTGGAAACATCCTCTCCACATCAACAGATGTGTAGTGTGGAGTAAATGTGCGGGGATCGCTGATCGGCGTGGACTCGGTGGGCCGAAGGGCCTGTTAGCGCGCTGTATCTCTAAACTAAACTGAAGTATTTATCATAAGATCATAGTGATAATAGATTGGGCCGTTCGGCCCATCAAGTCTGCTCCGCCATTCATTCACGGCTGATCTATTTCTCCCTCCTAACCCCCATTCTCCTGCCTTCTCCCCATAACCCCTGACACCCGTACTAATCAAGAATCTATCTATCTCTGTCTTAAATATGTCCACTGACTTGGCCTCCACAGCCTTCTGTAGCTAAGAATTCCACAGATTCACCACAAACAAATTCCTCCTCGTCTCCTTCCCAAAATACTGATACTGTTATTTGTTTTTAAATCTCTGAATGGGCTCGCCCCGCCTTACCTCTCTGAGCTGCTCCACCCATACGCTCCTGCCCGGTCCCTCAGGTCAGCTGGTCAGCTGCTCCTGGAGGTACCGAGGTCTAGTCGGAGGCTCAGAGGGGATAGAGCCTTCTCTGTTGCTGCTCCGGCACTCTGGAACACCCTGCCGTTGCACATCAGACAGGCCCCCTCACTGTCCATCTTCAAATCCAGTGTTAAAACACATTGGTACTCCCTGGCTTTTGACCATGCCTGAGACGTTGCTTCTGTTTGTGGTGTTTTTGATGTTTCTTTATTTTACATGTCTTTTCCTACTATTTCTTTTGATTGTTATTTTTGGTGTGTATTAACTTTTTTGTCAATGATTAGTGATGTACAGCACTTTGTTGCAGCTATGTTTTTTTTTAAAGTGCTCTATAAATAAAATTATTATTATTATTATTATTATTAAAAGAACACCCTTTAATTCTGAGGCTGTGACCTCTAGTCCTAGACTCTCCCACTCGTGGAAACATCCTCTCCACATCCATTTTAAGGCAGATAGATAGATTCTTGATTAATAAGGGTGTCAGGGGTGATGGGGAGAAGGCAGGAGAATGGGGTTGATGGAAAAATAGATCAGCCATGCTAATAGACAATAGGTGCAGGAGTAGGTCATTCGTCCCTTCGAGCCAGCACCGCCATCCACAATCAGTACCCCGTTCCTACCTTGTCCCCAGATCCCCTGACTCCGCTATTTTTAAGAGCCCTATCTAGCTCTCTCTTGAAAGTATCCAGGGAACCGGCCTCCACCGCCCTCTGAGGCAGAGAATTCCACAGGCTGATTGAATGATGGAGCGGACTGGATGGGCCGAATGGTCTAATCCTGCTCCTAGAACTGATGGTTTTATCTCCAAGTGATATACCAGGTCTCCTGTACACAGCCAGAACTCATCCCGATAGACACGGACTTACCTCGTTCACCGAACATGTAGTCCACAAAGGAATTCACATGTTTGTCTAAGCTTTGGATATGGTCCTGGAAGAAATATTTACAACATTTCATGAAATCAAATTTCAAGCCGAAATATACAGACTTAACTGTTAATTATGACCACAAAGAGTCATCGAGTGATACAGTGTGGAAACAGGCCCAACTTGACCACACCTACCAACATGTCTCATCTACACTAGTCCCACCTGCCCACGTTTGGTCCATATCCCTCCAAACCTGTCCTATCCATGTACCTGTCGAAATGTTTCTTAAATGTCGCAATAGCCCCTGCCTCAACTACCAGCTTGTTCCATACACCCACCACCCTCTATGTGATAAAGTTACCACTCAGATTTCTACTAAATCTTTCCCCCCTCACCTTAAACCCATGTCTTCTGGTTCTCGATTCCCCTACCCTAGGTAAAACACTGTGCACTTTCCCGATCTTATGATTTTGTACACCTCTATAAGATTACCCCTCATCCTCCTGCGCTCCAAGGAATAGAGACCCAGCCTACTCAACCCTGTAGCTCAGATGCTCTAGTCCTGGTAACATCCTGGTAAATCTGCTCTGTACCCTTTCCAGCTCGACAACATCTTTCCTATAACATGGTGCCCAGAACTGAATTTTAAGAATAAGGAGTAAGCCATTTAGAACGGAGACGAGGAAACAGACGGGATGCGAGGATGGTGTGCTGCCTTCCAGGTGCCAGGATTCAGGATGTCACGGACAGAGTGCAGAAAATCCTCAAGGGCGAAGGTGAACAGCCGGAAGTGGTAGTGCATGTCAGCACAAACGATGTCAGAATGAAGGGGATGAATATTCTGCAGCTTGACTTTAGAGAGCTCGGAAAAATGCTGAAAAGCAGGACCTCCAGGGTTGTTATTTCCTGTTTGCTTCCAGTTCCCCGTGCTGATGAGAGCAGGAACAGGGAGATACGGGACCTGAACATGTGGCTGAGGAACTGGTGCACGGGGCAGGGATTTAGATTCTTAGATCACTGGGATCTGTTTTGGGGTAAGGAGGAACTGTACAAAAGGGACGGATTACATCTTAACAGGTGTGGGACCAGCATTCTGGCAGGCAGGTTTGCCACTGCTACACGGGTGGTTTTAAACTGAATAAGGGGGGTGGGGTGTCGAATGGGATAGTGGAGGATGGAGTTAAAGGGAAAGGGTTTCTTAAACGTGTGAGCGTAGAGACAGAGGGGTGTAAAATGAGGGTAGAAGCAATAGGTAGCAAGGTGAAAAGTAAAAGTGGCAGACCGGCAAATCCAGGGCAAAAATCAAAAAGAGCCACTTTTCAGCTTAATAGTATAAGAGGTAAGAGTGTTGTAAAAACAAGCCTGAAGGCTTTGTGTCTCAATGCAAGGAGCATTCGTAATAAGGTGGATGAGTTGAATGTGCAGATAGCTATTAATGACTATGATATAGTTGGGATCACGGAGACATGGCTCCAGGGTGACCAAGGCTGGGAGCTGAACATCCAGGGATATTCAATATTCAGGAGGGATAGACAGAAAGGGAAAGGAGGTGGGGTAGCGTTGCTGGTTAGAGAGCAGATTAACGCAATAGAAAGGAAGAACATTAGCTTTGAGGATGTGGAATTGAGATGGGTAGAGCTGCGAAAAACGCTAGTGGGAGTTGTGTACAGGCCACCTAACAGTAGTAGTGGAGTTGGGGATGGCATCAAACAGGAAATTAGAAATGCGTGCAACAAAGGTAAAACAGTTATAATGGGTGACTTCAATCTACATATTGGGTGAATCAAATTGGCAAGGGTGCTGAGGAAGAGGATTTCTTGGAATGTATGAGGGATAGTTTTCTAAACCAAAATGTAGAGGAACCAACGAGAGAGCAGGCTATTCTAGACTGGGTATTGAGTAATGAGGAAGGGTTAGTTAGCAGTCTTGTTGTGCGTGGCCCCTTGGGCAAGAGTGACCATAATATGGTTGAGTTCTTCATTAGGATGGAGAGTGACATCGTTAATTCAGAAACAAGGGTCCTGAACTTAAAGAAAGGTAACTTTGAGGGTATGAGACGTGAATTGGCCAAGATAGACTGGCGATTGATTCTTAATGGGTTGACGGTGGATATGCAATGGAAGGCATTTAAAGACTGCATGGATGAACTACGATAATTGTTCACCCCAGTTTGGCAAAAAAATAAATCAAGGAAGGTAGTGCATCCGTGGATAACAAGGGAAATCAGGGATAGTATCAAAACAAAAGATGAAGCGTACAAATTAGCCAGAAAAAGCAGCCTATCAGAGGACTGGGAGAAATTCAGAGACCAGCAGAGGAGGACAAAGGGCTTAATTAGGAAAAGGAAAATAGATTATGAAAGAAAACTGCAGGGAACATAAAAACTGACTGCAAAAGTTTTTATAGATATGTGAAGAGAAAAAGATTAGTTAAAACAAATGTAGGTCCTTTGCAGTCAGAAACAGGTGAATTGATCATGGGGAACAAGGATATGGCAGACCAATTGAATAACTATGTTGGTTCTGTCTTCACTAAGGAAGACATAAATAATCTGCCGGAAATAGCAGGGGACCGCGGGTCAAAGGAGTTGGAGGAATTGAGTGAAATCCAGGTTAGCCGGGAAGTGGTGTTAGGTAAATTGAATGGATTAAAGGCCGATAAATCCCCAGGGCCAGATAGGCTGCATCCCAGAGTACTTAAGGAAGTAGCCCCAGAAATAGTGGATGCATTAGTGATAATTTTTCAAAACCCTTTAGATTCTGGAGTAGTTCCTGAGGATTGGAGGGTAGCTAATGTAACACCACTTTTTAAAAAGGGAGCGAGAGAGAAAACGGGAAATTGCAGACCAGTTAGTCTAACGTCGGTAGTGGGGAAACTGCTAGAATCAGTTATTAAAGATGGGATAGCAGCACATTAGGAAAGTGGTGAAATCATTGGACAAAGTCAGCATGGATTTATGAAGGGTAAATCATGTCCGACGAATCTTATAGAATCTTATAGAATTTTTCGAGGATGTAACTAGTAGAGTGGATAAGGGAGAACCAGTGGATGTGTATATCTAGACTTTCAGAAGGCTTTCGACAAGGTCCCACATAAGAGATTAGTATACAAACTTAAAGCACACGGTATTAGGGGTTCAGTATTGATGTGGATAGAGAACTGGCTGGCAGACAGGAAGCAAAGAGTAGGAGTAAATGGGTCCTTTTCACAATGGCAGGCAGTGACTAGTGGGGTACCGCAAGGCTCAGTTCTGGGACCCCAGCTATTTACGATATATATTAATGATTTGGACGAGGGAATTGAATGCAACATCTCCAAGTTTGCGGATGACACGAAGCTGGGGGGCAGTGTTAGCTGTGAGGAGGATGCTAGGAGGCTGCAAGGTGACTTGGATAGGCTGGGTGAGTGGGCAAATGCATGGCAGATGCAGTATAATGTGGATAAATGTGAGGTTATCCACTTTGGTGGCAAAAACAGGAAAGTAGATTATTATTTGAATGGTGGCCGATTAGGAAAGGGGGAGATCCAACGAGACCTGGGTGTCATGGTACACCAGTCATTGAAAGTAGGCATGCAGGTGCAGCAGGCAGTGAAGAAGGCGAATGGTATGTTAGCATTCATAGCAAAAGGATTTGAGCATAGGAGCAGGGAGGTTCTACTGCAGTTGTACAGGGTCTTGGTGAGACCACACCTGGAGTATTGCGTACAGTTTTGGTCGCCTAATCTGAGGAAAGACATTCTTGCCATAGAGGGAGTACAGAGAAGGTTCACCAGACTGATTCCTGGGATTTCAGGACTTTCATATGAAGAAAGACTGGATAGACTCGGTTTGTACTTGCTAGAATTTAGAAGATTGAGGGGGGATCTTATAGAAACTTACAAAATTCATAAGGGGATGGACAGGCTAGATGCAGGAAGATTGTTCCCGTTGTTGGGGAAGTCCAGAACAAGGGGTCACAGTTTAAGGATAAGGGGAAAACTTTTAGGACCAAGATGAGGAAAACTTTTTTCACACAGAGAGTGGTGAATCTCTGGAATTCTCTCCCGCAGAAGGTAGTTGAGGCCAGTTCATTGGCTATATTTAAGAGGGAGTTAGATGTGGCCCTTGTGGCTAAGGGGATCAGGGGGTATGGAGAGAAGGCAGGTACAGGATACTGAGTTGGATGATCAGCCATGATCATATTGAATGGCGGTGCAGGCTCGTAGGGCCAAATGGCCCACTCCTGCACCTATTGTCTATTGAATACAATACTCTAAATGTGGCTTTCACCCTGTAGCTCAGGCCCTCGAGTCTTGTTAACATCCTCGTAAATCTTTAAATATGTTAACGGTAACCTTCAGTCAACTTGAGTTCCAGTGCAACTCTTACTTGATTAAGCAACTAAGAAGGATCCCGACCCGAATCATCACCTGCCCTTTCCCTCCACAGATGCTGCCTGACCCGCTGAGTTACTCCAGCACTTTATGTTTGACTTAACTGGCTGTCTTGTCTGTAGATGCTAGAAATTGTCCTACTAAGACGATAAATACAAACATATCACTGTATGTCATGTTGTCACTTGTGGGCGGAGCACCAAGGCAAATTCCTTGTATGTGAATACCTGGCCAATAAACTTATTCATTAATTCATTCATTCATTCAATACAAACTTCTACAGATGCGTTCTTGTCAGGTTGCATCACAACAGCTTGGTTTGGGAACAGCCCTGTTGCAGATGTAGACCTGTTCATCACACAGACCAGACTTCCCACCGTCGACTCCATCTACACTTCACGCTGCCTCGGGAAAAGCAGCCGACACAATCATGGAGTAGACCTTATGCTTATGGCTAATTATCCACAATCAGTACACCGTTCCTGCCTTCTCCCCATATCCCCTGACTCCACCATCTTTAAAAGCCCTATCTAGCTCTCTGTTGAAAGCATCCAGAGAACCTGCCTCCACCACCCTCAGGGGCAGAGAATTCCAAGACTCACAACTCTCTGTGGGGAAAAAGTGTTTCCTCGTCTCCGTTCTAAATGGCTTACTCCTTATTCTTAAACTGGCCCCTGGTTCTGGACTCCCCACAACATCGGGAACTTGTTTCCTGCCTCTATGGTGTCCAACTTAATAATCTTATACGTTTCAATAAGATTCCCTCTCATCCTTCTAAACTCCAAAGCGTACAAGCCCAGCCACACCATTCTCTCAGCGTATGACAGTCCCGCCATCCCGGGAATTAACCTTGTAAACCTGGGTGACGTTTCAGGTCGAGACGCTTCTCATACTCACAGACTTGATCACAAACATAATGCTAGACTTGTCCCACCCCGGTCATTCCTTCTTAACACAAGCGGGAAGAAGGTACAGGAGCCTGAAAACTGTAACGTCCAGGTTCAGGAACAGCTTCTTCCCTGCAACCATCAGGCTATTAAACTCTACAACCTCCAAATGGGCTCTGAAATCACGAACCCTCTTGCTTGCATTTAGGACTTTGTGCTTTTGTTTTGAACTAAGAATATATTTTTTGAATATTTAATGCATTGAACTATTTTTTTCATTCATCATGTGATTATGTTAATTATGAATGCTGTGTTTGCAAACCTGTTATGCTGCTGTAAGAAAGAAATTCATTGTGACTTGGACAGGTTGGGGGAGTGGGCAGATGCATGGCAGATGAAGTTTAATGTGGGTAAATGTGAAGTTATCCACTTTGGTATCAAAAACAGGAAGGCAGATTACTATCTAAATGGTGTCAAGTTGGGAAAAGGGGAAGTACAACGGGATCTGGGAGTCCTTGTACGTCAGTCTATGAAAGTAAGCATGCAGGTACAGCAGGCAGTGAAGAAAGCAAATGGCATGTTGGCCTTTATAACAAGAGGAATCAAATATAGGAGCAAAGAGGTCGTTCTGCAGTTGTACTAAACCCTAGTGAGACCACAGCTGGAGTATTGTGTCTGCAGTTTTGGTCCCCTAATTTGAGGAAGGACATTCTTTCTTTTGAGGGAGTGCAGCGTAGGTTTACAAGGTTAATTCCTGGGATGGCGGGACTGTCATATGCTGAGAGAATGGAACTGCTGGGCTTGTACACTCTGGAATTTAGAAGGATGAGAGGCAATCTTATTGAAACATATAAGAATGTTAAGGGTTTGGATGCGCTAGAGGCAGGAAACATGTTCCCGATGTTGGGAGAGTCCAGAACCAGGGGCCACAGTTTAAGAATAAGGGGTAAGCCATTTAGAACGGAGGTTAGGAAAAACATTTTCACCCAGAGAGTTAGATAGGGCTCTTAAAAATAGCGGGGTTATGGGGAGAAGGCAGGAACGGGGTACTGATTGGGGATGATAAGCCATGATCACTGTGAATGGCGGTGCTGGCTCAAGGGGCTGAATGGCCTACTCCTACACCTATTGTCTATTGTCTATAAGACATTCAAGTCTTTACCAAAGCCCAGTGTTAAGTGTCAGTGATGGACGTGGAATGGAAAAGCTTTTCGGATCCACGTGATCTTGGCAGAAAGGACTGCCTTGTGCAAGTTAATCCCAGGCTTGGACTGGACTGTTGTAAAACCTGGAGCAGTTCCCAAAGGCATCTTAGACCATCTACACAAGGAGCCCCTTGTCCCCCTGCGTCATTCCAGCGAGTCTTACGCTAAACTTATTAAAAGCCGTTGTTCACTTAACTGTGGAATAATCAGTGTGGCTTGAATATAGCACAAAGGTGACAGGTTACAGCGATTTAGCTTGTATCGACTCGCTGGTGAAGGTTAGTGTTATGGGGTACTGTTGGACATTGGCCAAATTCGGCCCACCGAGTCCGCGCCGACCAGCGATCCCCGCACACTGGCACTACCCTACTACACGCACCGGGGAACAATTTTTACATTTGCACCAAGCCAGTTAACCTGCAAACCTGCACGCCATCGGAGCATGGGAGGAAATCCATGCAGGTCACGGGGAGAACGTGCAAACTCCGCACAGACAGCACCCGTGGTCAGGATGGAACCCGGGTCTCTGGTGCTGTGAGGGGTTGGACAAGCTAGATGCAGGAAGATTGTTCCCGATGTTGGGGAAGCCCAGAACAAGGGGTCACAGTTTAAGGATAAAGGGGAAATATTTTAGGACCGAGATGAGAAAAACTTTTTTCACACAGAGAGTGGTGAATCTCTGGAATTCTCTGCCACAGAAGGTAGTTGAGGCCAGTTCATTGGCTATATTCAAGAGGGAGTTAGATGTGGTCCTTGTGGCTAAAGGGATCAGGGGGTATGGAGAGAAGGCAGGTACAGGATACTGAGTTGGATGATCAGCCATGATCATATTGAATGGCGGTGCAGGCTCGAAGGGCCGAATGGCCTACTCCTGCACCTATTTTCTATGTTTCTATGTGAGGCAGCGACTCTACCGCTGCGTCAACTTGCCGCTAACTGTCTAACGTTGAACTTATTGAGAGCTGCTGTTAGAATAATTGGTGCCCTTTGAAGGTGGTTCCAAAGTGACAGGTTGCAGTGAATCAGATGATAGGAACTCGCTGGGCAACGGCAGTGTTAAGGGGGATGATGGGTAATTGGCCAAATTCATTGTCATTTGCAGTCATGGAGTTATATAGCATGGCAAAAGGCCCTTCGGCCCAACTGGCAGCTGCTATCAGGCAACTGGACCATCTGACCTACAAATGGGGAGCAGTCCTGGACTACTATCTACCTCATTGCAGACCCTTGGACTATCTTTAATCGGACTTTACTGGACTTTACCTTGCACTAAACATTATTCACTTCATCATGCCTCTGCACATTGTGGACGGATCGATTGTAATCGTGTATTGTCTTTCCGCTGACTGGTTAGCGCGCAACAAAAGCTTTTCACTGTACCTCAGTACACGTGACAATAAACTAAATTAAAACTCAACTCATCCATGCCGATTATCATGTATCAGTTCACTATGATTGGCTTGAGTGT
Source organism: Leucoraja erinaceus (assembly GCF_028641065.1). NCBI lineage: Eukaryota > Metazoa > Chordata > Chondrichthyes > Rajiformes > Rajidae > Leucoraja > Leucoraja erinaceus. Next base: position 25,531,060 of record NC_073378.1, on the reverse strand, counting down.
GATCATGGTTAGCATGCATAGTTAGAGAGTGACACAGTGCGGAAACAGACCCTTCGGCCCAACTTGCCGGCACCGGCCAACAGGTCCCAGCTACACTAGTCCCACCTGCCTGCGTTTGGTCCATATCCCTCCAAGCCTGTCCTATCCACGTACCTGTCTAACTGTTGTCTAAACGTTGGGATAGTCCCAGCCTCAACTACCTCCTCCTGCAGCTCGTTCCATACACCCACCAGCCTTTGCGTGAAAAATTCACCCCTCAGATCCCTATTAAATATTTTCCCTTTCACCTTAAACCTATGTCCTCTGGTTCTCGATTCTCCCTACTCTGGGCAAGAGACTCTGTGCATCTACCCGATCTATCCCTCTCATGATTTTAGGGCTTTATTCTTTGGACGCAGAAGGTAAGGGGGGGGACTATAGAGGTTTTTAAAATGATATAGACAGAGTTCGTGGATTTTCTCCTGCGGGAAGATTCAAACAAGGAACATAGAGGGACCCATGAGGGGGAACTTCTTTATCAGAGAGTGGTAGTGGTGTGGAATGAGCTTCCAGTGAAGGTGGTGGAGGCAGGTTCGTTTTTATCATTTAAAAATAAATTGGATAGTTATATGGATGGGAAGGGAATGGAGGGTTATGGTCTGAGCGCAGGTATATGGGACTAGGGGAGATTATGTGTTCGGCACGGACTAGAAGGGTCGAGATGGCCTGTTTCAGTGCTGTAATTGTTATATGGTTATATGTTATATGGTTATGATTTTGTACACCTCTATAAGATTATCCCTCATTCTCCTGCGCTCCAAGGAATAGAGACCCAGCCTGCTCAACGTCTCCCTGTAGCTCAGGCCCTCGAGTTCTGGCACCATCCTCGTAAATCATCTCTGCGCCCTTTCCAACTTGACAACATCTTTCTTATAACATGGCGCCCAGAACTGAACACAATACTTTAGGTTAGTTTTTTTGGTTTTGTTTAGAGTGCGGAAAAGTCCAAGCCAACCATCAAGCACCAGTAGACTAGCTCTATCCCACATTCAAGTGGCAACTTACAGAATCGACCTGCAAACACACGCGTCTTTGGGATGTGGGAGGAAACTGGAGCACCCAGTCACAGGGAGAACGTGCAAACTCCGTACAGGCAGCACCCGTCGTCAGGATGGTACCTGCGCTGTAAGGCAGCAACTCTACCGCTGCGCCAGCGGGCCGCCCTAAGAGGCCAGTACTCTAAATGTGGCCTCACCAGCATCTTATAGAACTGTAGCGTGACATTTATGGGAAGTCTAACATGGGCAGGACCCACACAGTGAATGGTCGGCCTCTGGGAAGTGTTGTAGAGCAGAGGGATCTAGGAGTACAGGTGCACGGTTCCTTGAAGGTCGAGTCGCAGGTAGATAAGGTGGTCAAAAAGGCTTTTGGCACTTTGGAACATTCATCAGAGTATTGAGTATAGAAGTTGGGAGGCCATGCTGCAGTTATATAAGACGTTGGTGAGACTGCATTTAGAATATTGTGTTCAGTTCTGGGCACCATGTTACAAGAAAGTTGTCGTGAAACTGGAAAGGATACAGAGGATGTTGCCAGGACCTGAGCTATAAGGAAAGGTTAAGCACGCTAGCTCTATTCCTTGGAGCGCAGGAGGATGAGGGGTGATCTTATGGAGGTGTACAAAATCATGAGAGGAACAGATCGGGTAGATGCACAGAGTCTCTTGCCCAGAGTAGGGCAATCGAGGACCAGAGGACATGGGTTCAAGGTGGAGGGGAAAAGATTTAATAGGAATCTGAGGGGTGACTTTTTCACACAAAGGGTGGTGGGTGTATGGAACGAGCTGCCGGAGGAGGTAGTTGAGGCTGGGACTATCCCAAAGTTTAAGGAACACTTGGATAGGACAGGTTTGGAGGGATATGGACCAAACGCATGCAGGTGGGACTAGTGTAACCGGAACATTGTTGGCCGGTGTGGGCATGTTGGGCTGAAGGGCCTGTTTCCACACTGTATCACTCCATGACTCCGTGACGTTCCAACCTCTCTACTCAAGACCTGGACAGATTCACGATCCTATCGATGCTCTGCAGAAGGAGAAAGAATTCTAAAGGACATACGAGCAAGGTGGATGATGTCACGTTATAGGTTAGATGATCTCATCTGTACAAACCCAGTGTGTATAGATGACCGACCGGCTGTTATCATATCACGAGATATGTTTTATTTATCAGGCTTAGGAGGAAATTGCTGCCACATGATACAGCATCTATTAACCTGTTTGCTCTTCATCAACATCAGCTTCAAACCCTCTCACCCTGGCCAAAAACTCTTTGAACTCTGGAAGGTGACTCCGGACTGTCAAAGCTGCCACAGCCAGACATAAAAACAGCTTTTTTCCACGAGTAGTAGCTCTAATCAATAGCCAAAAATCTGCAGCCTCCTTTTGCTCTGGTATTTTACATGTTTAATCAATAATGTTTTATTATTAATGTTTAATGTTTTATGAGTCATTCCTAACTGTCACTGTATGTCATGTTGTCACTTGCGGGCGGAGCACCAAGGCAAATTCCTTGTATGTGAATACTTGGCCAATAAACTTATTCATTCATTCAATAACCTCGGTCCTCTAAAGCCAACGGGATCTCATAAGGTCATAAGTGAAAAGGAGCAGAATTCGGCCATTCGGCCCATCAAGTCTACTCCGCCATTCGATCACGGCTGATCTATCTCTCCCTCCTAACACCATTCTCCATAACCCCTGACACCAATCAAGAATCAGTCAATCTCCACCTTTGAAATATCCACTGACTTGGCCTCCACAGCCGTCTGTGGCAATGAATTCCACAGATTCACTAACCATCCTCTGACTGAATAAATTCCTCCTCATCTCCTTTCTAAAGGAACATCCTTTAATTCTGAGGCTGTGGCCTCTGGTCCTAGACTCTCCCACTAGTGGAAACATCCTCTCCACATCCATTCAATCCAGGCCTTTCACTATTTGGTAAGCCTCAATTAAACTTCCATCTAAACTCCAGCGAGTACAGGCCCAGTGCCATCAGGCGCTCATCTTACGTTATAGTAAATAGTCCAATAGTGAAGTCATTGTTTTCCCCTGTGAAATAAAATGATCATCAATTATGTATTTTTTTATAGGCCACAAGTTATCGAGTTTCCCGCTCCCGTTTCTGCGCCCCACCCCCATCACTAGAGTGCACACACACACACACCTTCCTCTCACTTTACGATAGACTTTAGTGATACAGCGCGGAAACAGGCCCTTCGGCCCACCGAGTCCACGCCGACCAGCGATCACCCCGCACACTAATACTATCCTACACACACACACACACACACACACACTAGGGACAGTTTTTTCATTTTTCCCAAGCCAATTAACCTACAATCCTGCACGGAGTGTGGGAGGAAACCGGAGCACCCGGAGAAAACCCACGCAGGTCACGGGGAGAACGTACAAATTCAGTACAGACGGGGCCGGTATTCAGGATCGAACCTGGGTCTCTGGCGCTGTGAGGCAGCAACTCTACCGCTGATATGGAAAAAGATTTCCAAATCCTATATTATTTTGCTTTAGTTTTAAATTTGCTTATAGGCGGCACAATGGCGCAGCAGTAGAGTCTATGCCTTACAGCACCAGAGACTCGACTTCAATCCTGACTACAGGTGCTGTCTGTACGGAGTTTGTACTCCACCAGTCAATCATGGCTAATCTATCTTTTGCTCTCAACCCCATTCTCCTGTCTTCTCCCTGTAACCCCTGATACCCTCTGGTCCTAGACACCCCCATTAGTGGAAACATCCTTTCCACATCCACCACCTCCAGGCCTTTCACTGTTCGGTAAGTTTCAATGAAGTTCCTCCTTCCCAGCCTTCAACATGGGCCCCATATCTGAGGAAGGATGTGCCGGCTCTGGAGAGGGTCCAGAGGAGGTTTACGAGAATGATCCCAGGAATGAGTGGTTAACGTATGATGAGAATTTGACGGCACTGGGCCTGTACTCGCTGGAGTTTAGAAGGATGAGGGGGTAACTCATTGAAACTTACCGAATAGTAAAAGGCCTGGATAGAGTGGATGCAGAGAGGGTGTTTCCACTGGTGGGAGAGTCTAGGACCAGAGGGCACAGCCTCAGATTAAAAGGACGTATCTATACAAAGGAGATGAGGAGGAATTTATTTAATCAGGGGGTGGTGAATCTGTGGAATTCTTAGCCACAGCTGACTCGGTCGTGGAGGCCAAATCGGTGGATATTTTTAAGTCAGAGGTAGATAGATTCTTGATTAGTACGGGTGTCGGGGGTTATGGGGAGAAGGCAGGAGAATGGGGTTGAGAGGGAGAGATAGATCAGCCATGATTGAATGGCGGAGTAGACTCGATGTTCCGAATGGCCTCATTCTGCTCCTTTATCTTATGCACTTCTGACAGAACATTTTGTTTCGCTCAACAGCATTTACCATAACAACATTCAAAAGACACTTGGACAGGTACATCGACAGGTATACATGGACAGGAAATGTTTAGATGTAAGATAGACACAAAGTGCTGGAGTAACTCAGCGGGTGAGGCAGCATCGCTGGAGAGAAGGAATAGGTGACGTTTCGGGTCGAGACCCTTCTTCAGACTGTCAGGGGAGGGGGCGGGACAAAGAAAGAAAGTGAGCGGAGACAGTGGGACTAGTGGGAGAACTGGGAAGGGGGAGGGGATGGAGAGATAGCCAAGGCTATCTGAAGTTAGAGAAGTCAATGTTCATACCGCTGGGGTGTAAACTACGCAAACAAAATATGAGGTGCTGCTCCTCCAATTTGCGCTGGGTCTCACTGTGGCCATAGAGGAGGCCCAGGACAGAAAGGTCAGATTGGGAATTGGGGGGGGAGTTGAAGTGCTGAGCCACTGGGAGATCAGGTTGGTTACGGCGGACTGAGCGGAGGCGTTCAGCGAAACGATCGCCGAGCCTGCACTTGGTCTCGCCGACGTAGGGAAATGCTTCGATGGATATGGTTCAAATGCAGGCAGATGGGACCAGCTTAGATGGGGCTCTTTGGCCAGCATGGGCAAGATGGGCTGAAGGACCTGTTTCCATGCTCGATGACGTGTTGCCAGAGGGACTCTCAGCAATAAATACCGCATGGTTCGTTGGGTTATTCTGGAAGTGGCGGTGCTGGTGAACGGCTGCGGCTCGTCTGTAGTCCGTTTGTTTTTACATTTTTGTGTTGTTTTTTTCAGTTTGTCTAGTTAAGTTTTTGGTTTTTAGGTTGGTTTTATTTGGGGGGGGGGTTGAAACGGGGCTTGCTGTCTCTCCCTTCGGGGGAATGCGACTTTTTTGTCGTATCCCCCTTCTCTGCCTCCGTCTGCGCTGAGGCCTAATGGCGGAGCTGGCGACCTCGAGACTCCAGAGGCAGAGCCAGTCAGAACTTGCCCTGGGCTCGCTCCCGTGAGGGCGGCCCAGCTCGGGGCTGGAACGGCGCTCCCGTGGGGGGCTGTGACGCTCCTGTGAGGGCGGCCTGGCGCGGGGCTGAGACTCTCCCGTGAGGGGCTGTGGCGCTCCCGTCGGAGCGGCCCACCTTGAGGGAGGAACAGCACTCACGTGAGGGCGATCCGGCTCGGGGCTGGAACGGTGCTCCGGTGGCTGGGACGGCGTTCTGGCGGCGGTGACCTGAGTCCGGGGTTCAGCCGCGGGCCAGCGGCTGCGTCCGCCCCGGGCCGCGGTGTTTGAGCAGGCCCGTTTGCGGGGTTCGGTGAGTTGCAGGATCGCCCGGTGGGGTGTCGCCTCAGCGCAGAGGGAGAAGAGGAGGGAAGAGACTGCAGCCCTAAGATTTTTGCCTCCACCACAGTGAGGAGGTGCTTGGAGGACTCACTGTGGTGGATGTTAATTTGTGTTTATTATTGTATTATTGTATGTATGACTGCTGGCACAAAGTTTCGTTCAGGCCGTAGGGTCTGAATGACAATAAAGGTAATTCTAATTCTAATTCTAATTCTAATTCTAATTCTAGACTCATGAGACAGAGGCAGGTGAGGTGAGATCTTGAAAAGGTACACTGGTGGGATTAGACAATGGGGTATTGAATGGTGCCATGAGTGAGGGGGACAGAGTGTTCAAGAGGGTTTTAAGGACCAGTCTCACCCTGCCCCCCCCCCCCCCCCCCCCCCCCACTCCCACCCCTCCCCTCTCCCATCGGGCAAGAGGTACTGAAGTGTGAAAACACACACCTCCAGATTCAGGTAGACAAAAATGCTGGAGAAACTCAGCGGGTGAGGCAGCATCTACGGAGCGAAGGAAAACATTTCCTTCGGGTCATAGATGCTGCCTCACCCGCTGAGTTTCTCCAGCATTTTTTGTCTACCTTCGATTTTCCAGCATCTGCAGTTCCTCCTTAAACTACAAAAACTCCAGATTCAGGCACAGTTTCTTCCCGGCTGTTATCAGGCAACCGAACAGTCAACAAGTGAGTGATCCTGATCTCCCATCTACCCTCCCATTCCCACACTGACCTTTCTGTCCTGGGCCTCCTCCACTATCAGAGTGAGGCCCACCGCAAATTGGAGGAACAGCACCTCATATTTCGCTTGAGCAGCTTACAACCCAGCGGTATAACTTTTGATTTCTCTCACTTCAAGTAACCCTTGTTTTCCCTCTCGCTACATCCCTCTCCCACCCTAGTTCTCCGACTACTGATTGTATGCCTCATTGTCACCTTCCCCTCAGCGAACAATGAACCGTTCTACATTTACTTACCCTCCTCTGCTTTGATCTGTCCTTTTCACACCCTACCCTTCCATATCTCCAGTCTCCCTCTGCTCGGACTTTCAGTGTAAAGAAGGGTCTCGACTAGGGGTTGCCAACTGTCCCGTATTAGCCGGAGTTTAAACTCTGGATGAGAGGGGGGATCTTATTGAAACGTATAAGATTATTAAAGGTTTGGACACGCAAGAGGCAGGAAACATGTTCCCGATGTTGGGGGAGTCCAGACCCAGGGGCCACAGTTTAAGAATAAGGGGTAAGTTTAAGAATAAGGGGTAAGCCATTTAGAACGGAGACGAGGAAACACTTTTTCACCCAGAGAGTTGTGAGTCTGTGGAATTCTTTGCCTCAGAGGGCGGTGGAGGCCGGTTCTCTGGATACTTTCAAGAGAGAGCTAGATAGAGCTCTTAAAATAGTGGAGTCAGGGGATATGGGGAGAAGGCAGGAACGGGGTACTGATTGGGGATGATCAGCCATGATCACATTGAATGGCGGTACTGGCTCGAAGGGCGGAATGGCCTACTCCTGCGCCTATTGCCGATTGTCTATTGGGACATCCCATATATTGGGCGAAATTGGTTTGTCCCGTACGGGACCGCCCTTGTCCCATATTTGACCGCTACTACTCGAGTCAAGGGAGCGCCACGTCCGGCCCCGCCTCACCTGTCCCAATGTAGTGCAGCCCATGGAGTGCAGCAGCAGCAGCAGCAGCTCCTCGCCCGTGGCCCCATCGGTCGGTCGGCAGCCCGGCCAGCTGTCCGACCTTCGGACCTTCGCTTACCGCCGACACCACCACCACCCCTCCTTCTCACGGCCGATCATCGCTTCGTGAGTTGGACGGGGCGATGGACTTTGTGTGAGCGACGTCGCGTGGCCACCGGGCCAAAACTCCTCAGCTGGCCCCGCCGGCTGGGCTTTGTGTACAGTCCAGCACCCGGGGCCAACTCATCATTCACCCAGTCACGGCCCAGTCGGTCAACGAATTGCCGTCGGGAATTTGTCCCGGATTTTGACCTCTTGTCCCTGATTTGAGAGTGAGAGAGTTGGCGACCCTAGTCTCGACCCGATAAATCACCCATTTTATCTCTCCAGGGATGCTGCCTCTCCCGCTGAGTTACTCCAGCGTTTTGTGTTTGTCTTTGGCTTGTAGCCAACATCTGCAGTTCCTTCCTACCCTCTACTTCAAACTATCACTAAACAAACTTTACTGGAGTTTATCTCGAGCAGTTGGAGTACCACGTCACCCCATCATATAAGATTGTTAAGGGCTTGGACGCTAGAGGCAGGAAACATGTTCCCGATGTTGGGGGAGTCCAGAACCAGGGGCCACAGTTGAAGAATAAGGAGTAAGCCATTTAGAACAGAGACGAAGAAACACTTTTTCACACAGAGAGCGGTGAGTTTGCGGAATTCTCTGCCTCAGAGGGCGGTGGAGGCAGGATCTGGATACTTTCAAGAGAGAGCTGGATAGGGCTCTTAAAAATAGCGGAGTCAGGGGATATGGGGAGAAGGCAGGAGCGGGGTACTAATTGGGGATGATCAGCCATGATCACATTGGATGGCGGTGCTGGCTCGAAGGGCTGAATGGCCTAATCCTGCACCTATTGTCTATTGTCTATGGACTTAGCAGAGGTCTCCATTATGTATCTCTCAACTAAACTAAACCCCAAGCCCTGTGTTAGGGAGATAGATGATGTGCAAGTCATTTCCGCAGTTATCAATCACATGAGCACGTACCATGTTACGCTATTTGCGACGCTAGACCGGTCTCATTGCTGTAACTGGAATCTCGATGAGGGACAGGATTACCAAAGTAAACAATGGTGGGGAGCAAGAAGTCATTCTGACGGATGATCAAATGTCCCCAGTCCTCTCTGTCTCTCTCTCTCTTTCTCTCTCTCACAAAACTGGGTTACTCACTCCATTTGTTTATCCTGAAAGACTTCATAGATCCACTTCTCTTCTTTCGGACAAAGCACCAAATACTTGCCCGGTTGTGTGTTCTGAGTTTTCAATTAGCTTTTCCCATTCATTATATTCATTCCAGGACAACCACGAAACCCTTGTTCACTCAGGCCGGGTTCACTTTAGTTTATGGTCACGGAGGGTGGTGGGTGTATGGAATGAGCTGCCATAGGAGGTAGTCGAGGCTGGGACTATCCCAACGTTGAAGAAACAGTTAGACAGGTACATGGATAGGACAGGTTTGGAGGGATGTGGACCAAGATCAGGTAATATCAGGTAATAGGGGTAATATGAGGGGGTGGGCAAGTCTTTTCCACGCAGAGAGTGGGTGGCGGGGTGGAATGAGCTCCCAGTGGAAGTGGTGGAGGCAGGTTCATTGGTATCATTTAAAAATAAATTGGATAGGCATATGGATGAGAAGGGAATGGAGGGTTATGGTATGAGTGCAGGCAGTTGGGACTAAGGGGAAAAAAAAAATTTGTTCGGCATGGACATGTAGGGCCGAGATGGCCTGTTTCCGTGCTGTAATTGTTATATGGTTATTTGGTTATATAGGTAGGCAGGGTGGGACTCGTGTAGACGGGACATGTTGGCCGGTGTGGGCAAGTTGGGTCGAAGGGCCTGTTTCCACGCTGTATGACATGTACTGAGGTACAGTGCAAAGCAGGGGTCGGCAACCTACGGCCCCGGCGCCAAATGCGACACATAACCCTAAATCATCCGCCAAGCGCGGTCGAGCTCTGTCTGTACCGTATCGCGTTTGAGAAAGAACTGCAGATGCTGGAAAAATCGAAGGCAGACAAAAATGCCGGAGAAACTCAGCGGGTGGAGATACGCGAGGGTTGCACGAGGCTGCCTCACCCGCTGAGTTTCTCCAGCATTTTTGTCCACCTACTGTGAACACGTGATGATGCCTGCCATCCGATCAGCCGTGATTGAATGGCGGAGTAGGCTCGATGGGCCGAATGGCCTAATTCTGTAACTAGAAATTATCAACTTATGAACTGAATTTTCACAGGTTTTAGGGGGGAAAAGAATTAATAGGAATCTGAGGGGTAACTTTTTCACACAAAGGGTGGTGGGTGTATGGAACGAGCTGCCGGAAGATGTAGTTAAGGCAGGAACTATCACAACCTTTAAGAATTATTATTGCATCATTATATACCTATACTATTAATACTAATTCAATCGAAGAACTGCTGATACTGGTTTATACACAAAAGGACATAAAGTGCTGGAGTAACTCAGCGGGTCAGGCAGCATCTCTGGAGAACATGGATAGGTGACGTTTCACAGAGTGCTGGAGTAACTCAGCGGGTCAGGCAGCATATCTGGAGAACATGGATGGGTGACGTTTCACAGAGTGCTGGAGTAACTCAGTGGGTCAGGCAGCGTCTGTGGAGAATATGTATAGGTGACATTTTACATTGGACTTTACTGGACTATCTGCACTAAACGTTATTCCCTTTATCCTGTATCTGTACACTGTGGATGGCTCGAATGTAATCATGTATTGTCTTTCCACTGACTGGATAACACGCAATAAAAAGCTTTTCACTGTACCTCGGTACACGTGACAATAATAAATGAATATGATCCTTCTTCAGACCCTTTAATCTTTATCCCTTAGGTGACGTTTCAGGTCGAGACCCTTCTCCAGATTTTATTTATATTTATTTATTAGTTTAGTTTAGGGATACAGTGCGGAAACAGGCCCTTCGGCCCATCACGTCCCTGCACATTAACACTATCCTACACACACTAGGGAACAATTCACAACTTTACTGAAGCCAATTAACCCACAAACCTGCACGTCTTTGGGGTGTGGGAGGAAACTGGAGAAAACCCACGCGGTCACGGGGAGAACGCACAGACAAGCACCCGTAGTCAGGATCGAACTGGGGTCTCTGGAGCTGCAAAGCAGCAACTCTACCACTGGCACCATCGAGCCGCCATTAATATCACTATCATGTAATAATATATGATTATTATAAATTACAACATTGCTAAAACAGTCCGCAATCAGCAATTGCTCCCTGTAATTGAGGAAAGATTGTATAGGAGGAAAGATTTGAAAGACTAGGCTTGTATTCACTGGAATTTAGAAGGATGAGAGGATATCTTATAGAAACGTAAAAAATTATAAAAGGACTGGACAAGCTAGATGCAGGTAAAATGTTCCCAATGTTGGGGGAGTCCAGAACCAGGGGCCTCAGTCTAAGGATAAAGGGGAGGTCATTTAAAAACTTTTTCATCTAGAGTTGTGAATTTGTGGAATTCTCTGCCACAGAAAGCAGTGGAGGCCGATTCACTGGATGTATCTAAGAGAGAGTTAGATAGAGCTCTAGGGGCTAGTGGAATCAGTGGGTATGGGGAGAAGGCAGGCATGGGTTATTAATTGTGGATGATCAGCTATGATCGTGTTGAATAACGGTGCTGGCTCAAAGGGCCGAATGGCCTCCTCCTGCACCTATTGTCTATTGTCTACAGTCAACCATCATATCTTATAATGCAGCTCCTTAAATTTTCTAAGCCAACTCATTTCATGCTACCATTAGTTTAGTTTAGTTGAGAGATATAACGCAAAAACAGGCCCTTCGGCCCACCGAGTCCGTGCCGGCCAGCGATCCCCGCACATTAACACTATCGCCCAGGGGCCGCGGAACGTTTTTGAAAGTAGGGGGGCTGACCGATCACTGATCATCGGCCTCGGGGGTACCCGGGGAGGGAGTGGAGCGACCGAGGTGGGTGTGGGGGAGGGTGGCACAAGAAGTATTTGTTGTTGTTGATCGACCTCCAATAACTGGGGGATAACTGTGAATGGGCCACCACCCCAACTCATAAAGTGGGGGGAATATATCCCCCATCCCCACCTCACCCCCCCCTCTCTCTCTCTCTCTCTCTTCCCTCCCCTTCCCCCCCTCCCTTCTGCTGGGTGGCTAATCACAGCACTTCGTTCAACTACCCTCTGTGGCAGAGAGTTCCAGAGATTCACCACTCTCTGTGTGAAAAAAGTTCTTCTCATCTCGGTTTTAAAGGATTTCCCCCTTATCCTTAAGGGGTCACAGCTTAAGGATAAGGGGGAAATCCTTTAAAACCGAGATGAGAAAAACTTTTTTCACACAGAGAGTGGTGAATCTCTGGAACTCGCTGCCACAGAGGGTAGTTGAGGCCAGTTCATTGGCTATATTTAAGAGGGAGTTAGATGTGGCCCTTGTGGCCAAGGGGATCAGGGGGTATGGAGAGAAGGCAGGTACGGGATACTGAGTTGGATGATCAGCCATGATCATATTAAATGGCGGTGCAGGCTCGAAGGGCCGAATGGCCTACTCCTGCCCCTAATTTCTATGTTTCTATGTTTCTATGTTCACTGCCCCATATCTCGACTGTGAACCGCGCTGTGATTGCCCTTTGAGCGGAGGGAGGGAGGGTTTAGGGGAGAGGGCAGTCGGTTTCTGCCACGGTTTGCCGCGCTCACTGTGCGCTTGTTCTGAGATTCTGGATGTCGGAGGTCCTCAGAAGAAAGGAAAAATACGCCTGCGGGCCGGATAATTTCGGGTTGTGAAGCATGTCTCGCCAAAAAAGAGCCCTCTCCCAGCCCCCCCAGTTCCGCGGCCCATATATAATCCTACACACACCAGGGATCATTTTACATTTACAACAAGCCAATTATACAACAGACATCAATTGGAGTGGGGGGGGTGGGGGAAAACTGGAGCACCCGGAGAAAACCCACGCAGGTCACGGGGAGACAACGTACAAACTCCGTACAGACAGCACCCGTAGTCAGGATCGAACCCGGGTCTCTGGTGGTGTGAGGCAGCGACTCTACCCGCTGCACCACCGTGCCGCCCCTGTTTATTAGTTCATCGACCCATCTACCAAGGTACAGTGAAAAGCTTTTGTTGTGTGCTAACCAGTCAGCGGAAGGACAATACATGATTACAATCGAGCCATCCGCAGTGTACAGATACATGATAGGGGAATAACGTTTAGTGCAAGGTAAATCTTTTTTATCTTTTCGAGTAAAATCCATGCACTTTCAATCTTTTTTTGAACCATATGCAGACGGAGGGGATTAGTTTGACTTGGCCTCGTGTACAGCACGGACATTGTGGGCCGAAGGGCCTGTTTTTTTCCCCCCTGTGCTTATACTAGTTCTATGTAAACACCAACCTACCGACTGCCCGTCAGCCAATGTTACATAAGGATTGTTAAAGCGCTCGGAGAAAAATACCCAGGGGCTGGCTGGCTGTGTGTTAAGCCTCTTTGCCGTGGTATCAAGTGCTTTTGTGCTATTCAACCCCAGCTCCAGTTTCCTCTCTGTACAACAAAGACAGGCTGTACAAGCAAAGGCGGAGGAAAAATCACATCCTGAAAAAAATCCTGCATGATTTGACATGCTGGGGGTGGTGGGGGTGGAAAAAATATCCCTCCCCACCAAGTAAGAATATCCCTCCCCGCCAAGTAAGTGTGCAGAAATTGCATTAAACATGAAAAAAAATCATGTTTCAGTTGAACGATGCAATCGGTTCTGACTCTGGTGGTAAAGCTGATGATAAGACGGGAGATAGATAGATAGATAGATAGATAGCTAGATAGATAGATAGATAGATAGATAGATAGATAGATAGCTAGATAGATAGATAGAGAGATAGATGCACCCTTACCGGGATTTTGTGGATCATTGTCGCCTTTTCTTCCTTGAGGACTCCGGACAGCTCCCCTCCTTCCCTCCCTCCCTCCCCGTGTGTCTCTGTGTGTGTGTCTCTGCCAGCGAGATCCACACGCATTCTCTCTCAGCGCGGCTGGGCCAGCTTATTGGCTCTGTCTCTACATAGCAACCAGAGGCGTCTATGCTACACGACATTGCCACGACCCAGAGCTAGCTCGCACTAGCTCTAGCTCCCCTGTCTCTGCACCCCCCCTCTCCCCCCCGCACCCACCTTGCCCCAGATCGCAAGCAAGTAAGATGCACAAACAAACCCGCTTATTTTGAAGACAGACACAAAATGCTGCTGAAGGTGGGCAAAAGATTGCTGGAGAAACTCAGCGGTAGAGATGCTGCCTCACTTTGATTGTTAAGGATTGTTAAGGGCGTGGACACGCTAGAGGCAGGAAACATGTTCCCGATGTTGTGGGAGTCCAGAACCAGGGGCCACAGTTTAAGAATAAGGAGTAAGCCATTTAGAACGGAGGCGAGGAAACACTTTTTCTCACTGAGAGCAGTGAGTCTGGGGAATTCTCTGCCTCAGAGGGCGGTGGAGGCAGGTTCTCTGGATGTTTTCAAGAGAGAGCTGGATAGGGCTCTTAAAGATAGCAGAGTCAGGGGATATGGGGAGAAGGCAGGAACGGGGTACTGATTGGGGATGATCAGCCATGATAACATTGAATGGCGGTGCTGGCTCGAAGGGCCGGATGGCCTACTCCTGCACCTATTGTCTATATGTCTACCTTCGATTTTTTTCAGCATCTGCAGTTCTTTCACATACAAAACGCTGCTGGAGTCACTCAGTATGTTGCAAAACATACTTGGCAAAGTACTATTCTGATTCTGATTCTGATTCAGCAGCGTCTCTGGAGAGAAGGGATGGGCTGACGTTTCGGGTCGAGACCCTTCCGCAATCTTGTCAAGCTCAAAAGAGTCAAAAGAGTGTTTTATTTGTCATGTGTCCCACACAGAACGATGAAATGCCTTCTCTCCAGAGATGCTGCTTGTCCCGCCGCCGAGTTTTACTCCAGCTTTTTGCGTCTATCTTCGGTTTAAACCATCACCTGCAGCTCCTTCCTACACAATTGCATTCTTACTTGCAGCAGCACAACAGAATATGTCAACATAATACTCTGTAAACAATATAATAAGCGAGAACAAAAAGTTCAAAGTGTGTGTGTATATATATATATAATTACAAGTGTCATCTTGACCACTTCCTGTTTGCACTGTGCTTTGATTTTAGAAAAAAACGCTACCACATGTGGCTGCGATTTTTTGGCCATCTTACTCAGAGTCCTCCTCCAGGCCCCGAAGATTTTTCCCACCAATGAAAAATAAAAGACTATTTAGTGTTTAAAAAATCTTGAGATTCTCTCTCCTGTCAATCACCACCATGAAGGCCACGCCCCTTCTGGTGGGAGGGGGAGGGACTATAAATCCCGGAAATGTGGGCGTGGTTCAGTCTGTCTGCAAGATGGCGAGGGAGAGGTCACGACTCTCTGTCTGAGCTGGGAAACTACAGAACACTGTGAGTATGCAATGTACTTGAATAAATGATTTGTTAGCCCTTACTGAAAATTAAATTAGTTTTTTTGGCCTGCCCTGTGCTTGAAACTGCAATGGCAATGGAAATGAAGTGAAAATGCAATCAGCTGTTTAGCTTGAGCCTGCCCTGTGCTTGAAAGTGCAATGACAATGGAAATAAAGTGAAAATGCAATCAGCTGTTTGGCTTGAGCCTGCCCTGTGCTTGAAAGTGCAATGGCAGTGGAAGTGAAGTGAAAATGCAATGAGCTGTTTGGCTTGGCCTGCCCTGTGCTTAAAATTGCAATGGCAATGAAAGTGAAATGAAAATGCAATGAGCTATTCGGCCTGCCCTGTGCTTGAAACTGCAATGCAATTGGAAATGAAATGAAATGAGTTGTTTGGCCTGCCTGAATCGACTAATTTCGGCCTACAAGGCCCCTATTAGCCGAGATACCAGTCCCTTTTGCCCAAAATGCCCGTATTAGCCTGGAGGAGCATTTTGGCCCAAAAGTCCCGTGCCAGACAAGGAAAAGTCCAGAAAAAGTGCCTTTCTCTGAGATTTCACTCAGATGTTTTTTTTAAAGTCCCTTCGGCCCATCAAGCCTGTACTAGCCCAGGAGTCCCTTCGGCACTTCAGTAAGTATTCCCCCTGCGAGTGTTAAACCTCACTCCAGTATTTTTCTCCCTCCTATCATTTGCTCCCTGTGAGATCCAGGCCAGGATAGGCTTTCCTCCTTCATTGCTGTGATCTGCAGAAAAAGATGAAAAATGTCTAAAATTGATTCTCCACCCTCTCCCCCTTCTCTCTCACAGAGTCTCTCACCTGTTTTGGGCAGAATTTCTGGCAGTTTCTGAGCCACCAGCCTACCAGGCTTGAGTGATTTAAGAAGCAGTTAGACAGGTATATGGAGGATATCACGGGTTTGGAGGGATATGGACAAAATGCTGGCAGGTGAAGGGTCTCGGCCCGAAACGTCACCCAGTTCTTCTCTCCAGAGATGCTGCCTGACCCGCTGAGTTACTCCAGTTTTTTGTACCTATCTTAAGTTATAAGGGAGTGTAGGTAAAACAGACCATGCTGCTGTTCCCTGATGGTCGACATGGTGCAGGTTCAGGGCCAAGTTGCAGGTTCAGGGTTCAGGGTGCAGGTGCAGGTTCAGAGTGCAGGGTACAGGTTCAGGTTCAAAGTGCAGGGTTCAGGTTCAGGGTGCAGGTTCAGGGTGCAGGTTCAGGTTCAAGGTGCAGGGTTCAGGTTCAGGGTGCAGGTTCAGGGTTCAGGGTGCAGATTCAGGGTGCAGGTTCAGGGTTCAGGGTGCAGGTTCAGGGTGCAGGTTCAGGGTGCAGGTTCAGGGTGCAGGTTCAGGTTCAGAGTGCAGGGTTTCAGGTTCAGCAGTTCAGGTTCAGTGCAGGTTCAGTGTTCAGGTTCAGTGTGCAGGGTTCAGGTTCATGGTTCAGGTTCAGAGTGCAGGGTGCAGGTTCAGTGTTCAGGTTCAGGGTTCAGGTTCAAAGTGCAGGGTGCAGGTTCAGGGTGCAGGTTCAGAGTGCAGGTTCAGGGTGCAGGTTCAGGTGTTGCAGGTTCAGGGTGCAGGTTCAGGGTGCAGGTTCAGGGTGCAGGTTCAGGGTGCAGGTTCAGGGTGCAGGTTCAGGGTGCAGGTTCAGGGTGCAGGTTCAGAGTGCAGGTTCAGGGTGCAGGGTTCAGGGTGCAGGTGCAGGTTCAGGGTGCAGGTTCAGGGTGCAGGTTCAGGTGCAGGTTCAGGGTGCAGATTGCAGGTTCAGGGTGCAGGTTCAGAGTGCAGGTTCAGGGTGCAGGTTCAGGGTTCAGGTTCAGGGTGCAGAGTGCAGGTTCAGGGTGCAGGTTCAGAGTGCAGGTTCAGGGTGCAGGTTCAGGGTGCAGGGTTCAGGGTGCAGGGTTCAGGGTGCAGGTTCAGGGTGCAGGTTCAGAGTGCAGGTTCAGGGTCAGGGGTGCAGGTTCAGGGTGCAGGTTCAGGGTGCAGGTGTTCAGGTTTGCAGAGTGCAGGTGCAGGTTCAGGGTGCAGGTTCAGGGTGCAGGGTTCAGGGTTCAGGGTGCAGGTTCGGGGTGCAGGTTCAGGGTGCAGGGTTCAGGGTGCAGGTTCAGGGTGCAGGGTTCAGGTTCAGGTTCAGGGTTTCAGGGTTCAGGGTTCGGGGTGCAGGTTCAGGGTGCAGGTTCGGGGGGTTCAGGGTTCAGGTTCAGGGTGCAGGTTCAGGGTGCAGGTTCAGAGTGCAGGTGCAGGGTTCAGGGTGCAGGTTCAGGGTGCAGGGTTCAGGGTGCAGGTTCAGGGTGCAGGTTCAGAGTGCAGGGTTCAGGGTGCAGGTTGCAGGTTCGGGGTGCAGCAGGTTCAGGGTGCAGGTTCAGGGTGCAGGTTCAGGGTGCAGGGTTCAGGGTGCAGGTTCAGGGTGCAGGGTTCAGGTTCAGGGGTGCAGGGTTCGGGGTGCAGGTTTCAGGGTGCAGGTTCAGGGTGCAGGTTCGGGGTGCAGGGTTCGGGGTGCAGGTTCAGGGTGCAGGTTCAGGGTGCAGGTTCGGTTGCAGGGTTCGGGGTGCAGGGTTTCGGGGGTGCAGGGTGCAGGTTTCGGGGTGCAGGGTTCAGGTGCAGGGTTTGGGGTGCAGGGTTTGGGGTGCAGGGTGCAGGTTCGGGGTGCAGGTTCCGGGTGCAGGGTTTGCAGGGTCAGGTTCGGGGTGCAGGTTCCGGGTGCAGGGGTCGGGGTGCAGGTTCAAGGTTCGGGGTGCAGGGTGCAGGGTGCAGGGTGTGCAGGGTGCAGGGTTCAGGGTTCGGGGGTGCAGGGTGCAGGGTTCAGGGTGCAGGGTTCGGGGTGCAGGGTGCAGGGTTCGGGGTGCAGGTTTCGGGGTGCAGGGTGCAGGGTTCGGGGTGCAGGGTTCGGGGTGCAGGGTGCAGGGTTCGGGGTGCAGGGTTCGGGGTGCAGGGTGCAGGGTTCGGGGTGCAGGGTTCGGGGTGCAGGGTGCAGGGTGCGGGGTGCAGGGTTCGGGGTGCAGGGTGCAGGGTTCAGGGTGCAGGGTTTGGGTGCAGGGTGCAGGGTTCGGGGTGCAGGGTTCAGGGTGCAGGGTGCAGGGTTCGGGGTGCAGGGTTCGGGGTGCAGGGTGCAGGGTTCAGGGTGCAGGGTGCAGGGTGCAGGGTTCAGGGTGCAGGGTTCGGGGTGCAGGTTCAGGGTGCAGGGTTCGGGGTGCAGGGTGGGTGCGGGTTTCGGGTGCAGGGTTCGGGGTGCAGGGTGCAGGGTTCGGGGGGTGCAGAGTTCGGGGTGCAGGTTCAGGGTGCAGGGTTCGGGGTGCAGGGTTCGGGGTGCAGGGTGCAGGGTTCGGGGTGCAGGGTGCAGGGTTCGGGTGTGCAGGGTGCAGGTTCAGGGTGCAGGTTCGGGGTGCGGGGTGCAGGTTCAGGGTTCAGGGTGCAGGTTCAGGGTGCAGATTCAGGATGCAGGTGCAGGTTCAGGGTGCAGGGTTCAGGGTGCATGTTCAGGGTGCAGGGTGCATGTTCAGGGTGCAGGTTCAGGTTTCAGGGTGCAGGTTCAGGGTGCAGGTTCGGGGTGCAGCGTTCGGGGTGCAGGTTCAGGGGGTGCAGGTTCAGTTCAGGGTGCAGATTCAGGATGCAGGGTGCAGGTTCAGGGTTCAGGGTGCAGGGTTTAGGATGCAGGGTGCAGGTTCAGGGTTCAGGGTGCAGGGTTCAGGATGCAGGGTGCAGGGTTCAGGGTGCAGATTCAGGATGCAGGGTGCAGGTTCAGGGTTCAGGGTTCAGGGTGCAGGTTCAGGGTGCAGCCCCCCCCCCCCCCCCCCCCCCCCACTTCCCCGGGCGCGCCCCCGTGCATGTGCGCGCGCCCCAGACACCCACCGCCCTCCCTGCCGAACGTGCACGCGCTCTCCCCTTCCCTCTGGGACCAGGCTGCGCGCTCCCGCGTCCTCGCTCACGCGCTGAGCAGGGAGCGGGAGCGCGCATCTTCCCTGTATGTCCCCGGGAGCGCGCAGCTTCCATCACCCGGTCGCGCGCCCCCTCTGCGTGTGTGTCCGTGTGCGCGCTCCCGCTGCCGTCCGCGGGGCCGCGGAGGAGGAGGTGGTGGAGGTGGAGGTGAGGCCCGCGGCCTGGGGGTGAGTGAGTGAGTGTGGGCCTGGAGCCGGGGCCTAGAGTGTGGGCCTGGACTGGACTGCGTCCGGGGATGTGGGCCGGGCCGGGCCGGGCCGGGCCTGGTCTGGGGGTGTGAGGACCCCCCCCCCCTGCGGCCCTGGGCATAGATTGTGGGTCGGGGCCTCGGCAGCGCTTGGGGCTGGACCAGAGGGGCCTCTAGGTGGTCTGGGTCTGGTCTGGGTCTGGTCTGGGTCTGGGTCTGGTCTGGGTCTGGTCTGGGTCTGACACTGGTGTGGATCTGGTCTGGGTCTGGTCTGGTCTGGGTCTGGTCTGGGTCTGGTCTGGGTCTGACTCTGGTGTGGATCTGGTCTGGGTCTGGTCTGGGTCTGGCACTGTTGAGAGTCTGACAGTGGTGTGGATCTGGGTCTGGCACTGGTCCGGGTCTGGTGACAGTCTGGGTCTGGTCTGGGTCTGGTCTGGCATTGGTCTGGCACTGTTGAGAGTCTGGCACTGGTCTGGGTCAGAACTGTTCTGGTCTGGAACTGGTCTGGGTCTGGGTCTGGTCTGGGGCTGTGGTTCTGGGTCTGGGTCAAGACACTTGGCTGCAGGTCTAGGTGTGGGTCTGGGTGTACGTCTGAACCTGCTCCTGGGTGGTACTCGGCCTGAGCTGAGGGGTTGGACTCTGGGTCTGGGCTGTGGGTCTAGGTGTGGGATTTGACGCTGAGGATCTGAGCCTGGACTAAGCGGCTGAGACGTTTGGCTGGGGGTCTACGCTGAGTGTTTGGGCCTGAGGTGTGAGACTTGGCTTTAGGTCTGGGGAATCCTTGTGGCTCGGGGCTGAGTGTCTAGACCTGAGCTTGGATTGGACTAAGGGGCAGAGGATCTGACCTGTGAGTCTTCGCTGTGGGTGGATGTCTGGACCTGCTCATGGTCTAGGGGGCTGTGGTACTGGGCCAGAGCTGAGGGTCTGGGCTCTGGGCTGTTGGTCTGGACTGACGGTCTGGACCTGGACTGTCTGGCACTGATGAGGGTCTGCACTGGACTGTGAGGGTCTAGGTCTGAGCTGAAGGCCTGGGCTTAAGGGGGAGGGACGAGGTCCTGGGTATGAACATGTCTGAGGGTTTGGCGCTGGGCTGGAGGTGTAAGTCTGGGCCTGGCTATGGGTGTAGGTCTGGGCCTGACATGTGAGTCTTGGCTAAGGATCTTGTCCTGGGCTTGGGTGGATTAGGGTCGTCAGCTTGGGTTTGGTTTCATAGGTTCTAGGAGCAGAATAAGGCCATTCGGCCCATCAAGTCTACTCCGCCATTCAATCATGGCTGATCTATCTCTCCCTCTCAACCCCATTCTCCTGCCTTCTCCCCATAAACCCTGACACCCTTACGAATCAAGAATTTGGTCCATACTGATATCTAGCACTGACCTGCTCCCGGTGTGCTACTGATCCGGATGTGTAGACTCACAGCGAGAGGATTTGAGTATAAGAGCAAAGAGGTCCTACTGCAGTTGTACAGGACCCTGGTGAGGCCGCACCTGGAGTATTGTGTGCAGGGTTTGGTCTCCTAGTTTGAGGAAGGACATTCTTGCTATTGAGGGAGTGCAACGTAGGTTCACCAGGTTAATTCCCGGGATGGCGGGACTGACATATGATGAAAGAATGGATTGACTGGGCTTGTATTCACTGGAATTTAGAAGGATGAGAGGAGATCTTATAGAAACATAAAATTCTTAAGGGTTTGGACAGGCTAGAAGCAGAAAAAAATTCCCGATGTTGGGGGAGTCGAGAACCAGGGGTCACAGTTTAAGAAAAAGGGGCAGGCCATTTAGGACTGAGATGAGGAAAAACGTTTTCACCCAGAGAGTTATGAATCTGTGGAATTCTCTGCCATAGAAGGCAGTGGAGGCCAATTCACTGGATGTTTTCAAGAGAGAATTAGATTTAGCTCTTAGGGCTGACAGAATCAAAGGATATGGGGAAAAAGCCAGAGCGGGGAACTGATTGTGGATGATCAGCCAGGATCACATTGAATGGTGGTGCTGGCTCGATGGGCTGAATGGTTTATTCCTGTACCTATTGTCTATGTTTCGATGACTTGTCACTGGGTCAAGTAGGTTCCAGTTCTGCTGCACGCACAAGAGACTGCAAATGCTACAAACTTGAACAAACCTCAGAAGGTCAGGCAGCATCTGTGGAGGAAATGGACAAGCTAAATCTAACTCCCTCTTGAAAACATCCAGTGATTTGACCTCCACTGCCTTCTGTGGCAGAGAATTCCACAGATTCACAACTCTTTGGGCAAGTGGTATCATAGATGGTGATTTATCAAAAATTTGCAGGAAGGAACTGCCGATGCTGGTTTAAATCAAAGGTAGACACAAAATGCTGGAGTAACTCAGCAGGACAGAATGCATCTCTGGAGGGAAGGAATGGGTGACTTTTTCAGTCCCTGAATCTGGAGGTGTGCGTTTGTCTGATGCAAGAGGGGAGAAGAGGGAGTGGCCAGGGTGAGACTGGTCCTTGATTGTGCTGCTGGCCTTGCCGAGGCAGTGTGAGGTGTAGATGGAGTCAATGGAAGGGAGGTTGGTTTGTGTGACGGTCTGGGCTGCGTCCACAATTCGCCGCAATTTCTTGCGGCCTTGGACGGTGCTGTTCCCAAACCGAGCTGTGATGCATCCCGATAAAATGCTTTCCACGGCGCATCTGTAGAAGTTGCTGAGAGTTAAAGGGGACATGGCGAACTTCCTGAGCCTTCTTAGGAAGTAGAGGCGTTGGTGTGCTTTCTTGGTCGTTGCTTCAATATGGGGGCCCCCAGAGAGGTTGCTGGTGATACTGACTCCTCGGAATTTGAAGATTTCAACCGTCGCCGTCAATGCAAA
Source organism: Leucoraja erinaceus (assembly GCF_028641065.1). Taxonomy (NCBI): domain Eukaryota; kingdom Metazoa; phylum Chordata; class Chondrichthyes; order Rajiformes; family Rajidae; genus Leucoraja; species Leucoraja erinaceus. The sequence goes on along the minus strand of NC_073378.1, from coordinate 25,509,157 downwards.
CTGAGTGTGTGCACCGCATCACTTCCTGAAGCTGATCACTATCTCCTTTATCTTGCTGACATTGAGAGAAAGGTTATTGTTGCCATACCAGGTTCTCAATCACCTCCCATGCACTCTGTCTCATCATCATTTGATATCATTACATGATTTTTCCGATTACTTGATATAATTACTTGATATTTGATATAATTACAACAGGATCTTGATCAGTTGAGCAAGTGGAGTTTAATGCAGTTAATTGCGAGGTGTTTAGAAACATAGAAACATAGAAAATAGGTGCAGGAGTAGGCCATTCGGCCCTTCGAGCCTGCACCGCCATTCAATATGATCATGGCTGATCATCCAACTCAGTATCCTGTACCTGCTTTCTCTCCATATCCCCTGATACCTTTAGCCACAAGGGCCACATCTAACTCCCTCTTAAACATAGCCAATGAACTGGCCTCAACTACCTTCTGTGGCAGAGAATTCCACAGATTCACCACTCTCTGTGTGAATTTCTTTTTTCTCATCTCGGTCCAAAAAGACTTCCCCCTTATCCTTAAACTGTGACCCCTTGTTCTGGACTTCCCCAACATCGGGAACAATCTTCCTGCATCTAGCCTGTCCAATGCCTTAAGAATTTTGTAAGTTTCTATAAGATCCCCCCTCAATCTTCTAAATTCTAGCGAGTACTATCCAGTCTTTCTTCATATGAAAGTCCTGCCATCCCAGGAATCAGTCTGGTGAACCTTCTCTGTACTCCCTCTATGGCAAGAATGTCTTTCCTCAGATTAGGAGACCAAAACTGTATGCAATACTCCAGGTGCGGTCTCACCAAGACCCTGTACAACTGCAGCAGAACCTCCCTGCTTTTATACTCAAATCATTTTGCTATGAATGCTAACATACCATTCGCTTTCTTCACTGCCTGCTGCACCTGCATGCCTACTTTCAATGACTTGTGTACCATGACACCCAGGTCTCGTTGCATCTCCCCTTTTCCTGTTTTTGCCACCATAGTGGATAACCTCACATTTATCCACATTATACTGCATCTGCCATGCATTTGCCCACTCACCCAGCCTATCCAAGCCACCTTGCAGCCTCCTAGCATTCTCCTCACAGCTAACACTGCCCTCCAGCTTCGTGTCATCCGCAAACTTGGGGATGTTGCATTCAATTCCCTCGTCCAAATCAGTAATATATAATGTAAATAGCTGGGGTCCCAGCACTGAGCATTGCGGTACCCCACTAGCCACTGTCTGACACTCCTACTCTTTGCTCCCTGTCTGCCACCAGTTCTCTATCCACATCAATACTGAACCCCCAATACCGTGTGCTTTAAGTTTGTATACTAATCTCTTACGTGGGACCTTGTCGAAAGCCTTCTGAAAGTCCAGATATAACACGTCCACTGGTTCTCCCTTATCCACTCTACTAGTTACATCCTCGAAAAATTCTATAAGATTCGTCAGACATGATTTACCTTTCATACATCCATGCTGACTTTGTCCAATGATTTCACCATTTCCAAATGTGCTGCTATCCCATCTTTAATAACTAGCAGTTTTCCCACTACCGATGTTAGACTAGCTGGTCTGTAATTCCCCGTTTTCTCTCCCTCCCTTTTTAAAAAGTGAGGTTACATTAGCTACTCTCCAGGTTTGGAGATTACAGCGTGGAAACTGCTGCCTACCGAGTCTGTACCGACCAGCGATCCCCCCCACAAGCTACCACTATCCTACACGCCAGGGACAGTTTTTATCATTTTACAGAAGCCAATTAACCTACAAACCTGTACGTTTTTGGAGCGTCGGAGGAAGCCGGAGCACCCGGGGAAAGCACACGTGGTCGCGGGATAACGTGTAAACTCCACACAGATAGCACCCGTAGCCAGGATCTAAGGCAACAACTCTACCACTGCGTCACCCTGCCGGAGTAGCGGAGTCAAGGGATATGGGGAGAAGGCAGGAACGGGGTACTGATTGTGGATGATCAGCCATGATCACAGTGAATGGCGGTGCTGGCTCGAAAAGCCAAATGGCCTACTCCTGCACCTATTGTCTATCAGAATCTGAATAGCATTTTATTCGCCAAGCATGTTTTGCAACATACGAGGAATTTAATTTGCCAGATCAGTCATACAATTAAAAGCAACCGATGACTCAAAAACACATATTAACATGAACATCCACCACAGTGACTCCTACAAATTCCTCACTGTGATGGAAGGCGAAATAAAGTTTAAATCCCTTCCCTTAGTTCTTCCTCGGTCGTGGGCCTCGAGTCCCTGTCTATAAGTCAAAACAGACCAGGACCTTAAGAGTGAATGGCAGGGCCCTGGGGGAGGGTTGTAGAGCAGAGGGATCTTGGAGTGTATATGGTACCTTGAAATTGCCATCGCAGCTAGATAGGGTGGTGTAGAAGGCTTTCGGTACATTGGCCTCCATCACTCAGGATAAAGAATAGAAGTTGGGATGTTATACAAGATGTTGGTGAAGCAACATTTTGGAGTATTGTGTAGGAAGGAACTGCAGATGCTGGTTTACATCATGGATACAAAATCCAGGAGCAACTCAGTGGGTCAGGCAGCATCTCTGGAGGCAATTAATAAGTGATGCTTCGGGTTTAAGCGTTTAATGGCCTACCCCTGCACTTATTGTCAATCGTCTATTGATAACCATATAACCATATAACATATAACAATTACAGCACGGAAACAGGCCATCTCGGCCCTACAAGTCCATGCCGAACAAATGTTTTTCCCCTTAGTCCCACCTGCCTGCACTCGTACCATAACCCTCCATTCCCTTCTCATCCATATGCCTATCCAATTTATTTTTAAATGATACCAATGAACCTGCCTCCACCACTTCACTGGGAGCTCATTCCACACTGCTACCACTCTCTGAGTAAAGAAGTTCCCCCTCATATTACCCCTAAACTTCTGTCCCTTAATTCTGAAGTCATGTCCTCTAGTTTGAATCTTCCCTATTCTCAAAGGGAAAAGCTTGTCCACATCAACTCTGTCTATCCCTCTCATCATTTTAAAGACCTCTATCAGGTCCCCCCTTAACCTTCTGCGCTCCAGAGAATAAAGACCTAACTTATTCAACCTATCTCTGTAACTTAGTTGTTGAAACCCAGGCAACATTCTAGTAAATCTCCTCTGTACTCTCTCTATTTTGTTGACATCCTTCCTATAATTGGGCGACCAATTGATATTGTTGGAAACCTTTATCCATGATTACTACGGTCTCTTTTGACAGGGAGAAAATGGCTGAAGATCCTCAGAGAAACTTCCGTTCTCACTATTACGAAAAGGTTGGATTCCGTGGCGTTGAAGAGAAGAAATCACTCGAGATTCTCCTGAAGGATGATCCACTAGGTACGTCTACTGAGCTTAAAGTATTCAACGTCACGCTGATAAAAACATTTTGGTGCTGTCAGTCTTGGGGTTTGCAGGATCTTGGTGGCTGGTGGCGGTGATGTTCACTTCCTGTTTATTATTTTATTACCAAAATGTCCAATATAAAAACAGCGTTGAAACAGGCCCTTTGGCCCACACCGACCAACGCGCCCCATCTACACTAGTTCCACCTGCCTGCGTTTAGCCCATATTCATCTACACCTGTCATATCCATGTACCTGTCCAAATGTTTTTTTTAAACATTAAGGTACAAGGTTGTAAAGAATAGGAGTAGAATTAGTCCATTCGGCCCATCAAGTCCACTCTTCCATTCAATCGTGGCTGATCTATCTCTCCCTCTCAACCCCGTTCTCCTGCCTTCACCCCATAACCCCTGACACACATACTAATCAAGAATCTGTCTACCTCTGCCTTAAAACGATCCACTGACATGGCCTCCACAACAAGGCCAGCAGCATAATCAAGGAGCAGTCTCACCCCCTGTCACTCCCTCTTCTCCCCTCGAACATCGGGCAAGGGGTACAGAAGTGTGAAAACGCACACCTCCAGATTCAGGGACAGTTTCTTCCCAGCTGTTATCAGGCAACTGAACCACCCTCTCACCAGTTAGAGAGCGGTCCTGACCTCCCATCTACCTAACTGGAGACCCTCGGAGTCCCTATTAAACATTATTCCCTTTATCCTGTATTTAAACACTGTAGACGGCTTAATTGTAACCATGTATACTCTATTCGCTGACTGGATAGAATGCAACAAAAAAGCTAGTCACTGCACGTCAGTATACGTGACAATAAACTAAACTAAACTACAGAGGCTTTTCGGGTAGGAAGGAACTGCAGATGATGGACCGAAGATAGACACAAAATGTTGGAGTAACTCAGCGGGACAGGCAGCATCTATGGATAGAAGAAGGAATGGGTGATGTATTAGGCAGGAGAATTGGATTAAGAGACAATAGACAATAGGTGCAGGAGTAGGCCATTCTTCTAGCCAGCACCGCAATTCAATGTGATCATGGCTGATCATTCCCAATCAGTACCCCGTTCCTGCCTTCTCCCCATATCCCCTGACTCAGCTATTTTTAAGAGCCCTATCTAGCACTCTCTTGAAAGCCTCCAGAGAACCTGCCTCCACTGCCCTCTGAGACACAGAATTCCACAGGCTCACCACTCTCTGTGAGAAAAAGTGTTTCCTCGCCTCCGTTCTAAATGGCTTGCTCCTTATTCTTAAACTGTGGCCCCTGTTTCTGGACTCCCCCAACATCGGGAACATGTTTCCTGCCTCTAGCATGTCCAAACCCTTAACAATCTTATATGTTTCAATGAGATACCCTCTCATCCTTCTAAGCTCCAGAGTGTACAAGCCCAGCCGCTCCATTCTCTCAGCATAAGAGGGGAAAGATAGATCAGCCATGATTGAATGGAGGAGTAGACTTGATGGGCCGAATGGCTTAATTCTGATCCTAGAACTTATAAACTTGTCCTTGCCGACCAACCTGACCCATCTACACTAGTCACACCTACCTTTGGCCCATATCCCTCTAAACATATCTTATCCATGTACCTGTCCAAATGTTTTTCAAACATTTTGATCATACCTGCCTCAACTACCTCCTCTGGCAGCTCGTTCCACATATCTATCTCCCTGTGTGTAAAAAAAAAAAAGTTGCCCCTTGGATTCCTTTCCCCCCCTCACCTTAAACCTACTGTATGTCCTCCAGTTCTTGATTCCCCTACTCTGTAGTACAAGACTGTGCATTCACCTTATCTGTTCCTCTCATGATCTAATACATCTTCTGAAACATTTTATGTGGTTCTGTGACACACTGTTGTATTTGTCAGAGGATGTGTGGCACGGTGGCGCTGGGGTAGAGTTGCTGCCTCACAGCGCCAGAGACCTGGGTTCCATCCTGACCACGGGTGCTGTGTGTACGCAGTTTGCACGTTCTCCCCGTGACCACGTGGGTTTTCCTTGGGTGCTCCAGTATCCTCCCACATTCCAAAGACGTGCAGGTTTGTAGGCGAATTGGCTTCTGTAAATTGTCCCTATTGTGTGGGGTAGAACTAGTGTACGGGTGACCATTGGCCGGCATGGAGCCGATGGGCCGAAGGGCCTGTTTCCACGCTGTATCTCTGTTCTATACTAATCTAATCTATGAGTAGCATGTTAAGCACAAAGTGCTGGAGGAACTGAGCAGGTCAGGCAGCATCTGTGGAGGGAATGGACAGACGCACAAAGTGCTGGAGTAACTCGAACAGGTCAGGAAGCATCTTTGGTGATAAGGGTGGATGACGTTTTTATGTCGGGACCCTTCTTCGGGTTAATAGTAAAGGGGAGGGAACAGAAGGCAGGACGAAGCAGGGCCGACCACAGACGACCAAGGAAGGGTGGAGTCCACAATGCCCATTGTTGGCTGGGGAAGAGGGAATGAACAGTCCTGTTTCAAGTTTGGAACCTTTTCAGAATGAGTGGGGATAAAGCTGGAACAGAGATGTGGGTAGGACAAAGTCTGGCATATTGATGTGTTAGCAAGTACAGCTTCACACACTTGTAGATACAAGGAGAATGTAGAAGGGTTCTGACCTAAAGCGTCGCCCAGCAATATCAATAGACAATAGGTGCAGGAGTAGGCCATTCGGCCATTCATCCTCAATCAGTACCCCGGCCCTGCCTTCTCCCCATAGCCCCTCTTTAAGAGCCCTATCTGGCTCTCTCTTGAAAGCATCCAGAGAACCGGCCTCCACCGTCCTCTGAGACAGAGAATTCCACAGACTCACAACTCTCTGCGAGAAAAAGTGTTTCCTCGTCTCCGCTCTAAAGATCTCGGAGAAAACCCACGCGGGTCACGGGGAAGAACGTACAAACTCCATACAGACAGCACCCGTAGTCGGGATCGAACCCGGGTCTCTTGCGGGTAGTTGGGATCGAACCCGGGTCTCCGGCACTGTAAGGCAGCAACTCTACCGCTACACTGACTGGTTAGCACGCAACAAAAGCTTTTCACTGTACCTCGGTACACGTGACAATAAACTAAACTGCAACTAATTTGATTGTATTAAAAATGAATATTGTGAAAAATATACAGTTTGAATGTTGCTTTTTTTCAGATGTTGAGAAGCTCTGCACCTTCGCTCAACGCTACCCCCTCCCAACTATGTACCGGACTCTTGTGTGGAAGGTGCTGCTTGGTATGTCTGACTAATCTTCTTGGAGTACATAACGACATGAATATATCTTTTGTTTCTTAGTTCCTCAACTCCGCTGCATTCGCCGAAGTTGCATCTTTAGTTTAGTTTAGAGATGCAGCGCGGAAACAGGCCCTGCGGCCCACCGAGTCCACGCCGACCAGCGATTCCCGCACACTAGCACTGTCCTACACACACTAGGGACAATTTACAATTTTACCAAAAGCCAATTAACCTACAATCCTGCACGTCTTCGGTGTGTGGGAGGAAGCCGGAGCACCCGGAGAAAACCCACGCAGGTCACGGGGAGAACGTACAAACTCCGTACAGACGGCACCCGTGGTAAGGATCGAACCCGGGTCTCTGGCGGTCTGTGGCAGAAACTACCGCTGTGCCACCGTGCCCCCAATCTGCATCTGTTCTAGATGGAATCATAGACACATAGAAAAGTATGTGCAGGAGTAGGCCGTTCGGCCCTTCAAGTCAGCACCACCATTCAAAATGATCATGGCTGATTATCTAAAATCAGTAACCCTTTCCTGCTTTTTCCTCATATCCCTTGACTCCTTTAACCGTAAGAGCTAAATCTAACACTCTCTCGAAAACATCCAATTAATTGGCCTCCACTGCCTTCTGTGGCAGAGAATTCCACAGATTCACAAGTCTCAGGGTGAAAAGGTTTTTCCTCATCTCAGTCCTAAATGGCCTGCCCCTTATTCTTAAATGTGACCCCTGGTTCGGGACCCCCCAACATGGGGTACATGTTTCCTGCATCTAGCCTGTACAATCCTTCAAGAATTTTATATAGATATTTAAGATTCCCTCTCGTCCTTTTAAATTCCAGTGTATACAAGCCCAGTCAACCCATTCTTTCGTCATATGTCAGTCCCGCCATCCCGGGAATTAACCTGGTGAACCTACTCTGCACTCTCTCAATAGTAAGAATGTCCTTCCTCAAATTAGGAGACCAAACTGACACACAATACTCCAGGTGCGGTTTCACCAGGGCCCTGTACAACTACATAAGGACCTCCTTGCTCCTAAACTCAAATCCTCTTGTTATGAAGGCCAACATGCCATTCGCTTTCTTCACTGCCTGCTGTACCTGCATGCTTACTTTCAGTGATTGATGTACAAGGACCCCCAGATCCCGTTGCATTTCCCCTTTTCCCAACTTGGCACCATTTAGATAATAATCTGCCTTCTTGTTCTTGCTACCAAAGTGGATAACCTCACATTTATCCACATTATACTGCATCTGCCATGCATCTGCCCACTCACCCAACCTGTCCAAGTTGCCCTGCAGCCTCAGAGCATCCTCCTCGCAGCTCACACTGCCACCCAGCTTTGTGTCATCCGCACACTTGGAGATGTAGGTGGAGAGTAATTCCTGCCTCGCGTTCAGAGTCAACAGTGCTTTATTAGTCACATGTGTGACTGCAGAGTGTAATTCTGTTTGCATATATTACTCCTGTGGGTGTAGCCATTATTGAAAGTTCAAATTCCGGTCGGCATGCGCGCTCGTTGTATTGTAGCAGTTCCCCCGCGAACTCACCTCCCTGTCCTCCTCAAATCACCCGGCCATCTTTTTTTCCGGGGCACCTCGTGCAGCCGACCTTGAAGGCGCTGGAGGCATCTCCCCGGTCCACCCTCCCAGCGGCCGTTGCCCCTCTCACCCCACGTCTCCAGCTCTCTCCCGGATACGCCGACCCACGAACCTTCGGGCGGGATCCCGGCACCGCGGACCGACAAGCCTTCTGGTAGAGTAGACTTGATGGGCCGAATGGCCTAATTCAGGTCCGATGTCTAATGGTCCTCTGTAAAAATCTTGTCCAACACATCTCCTTTAAACTTTGCCCCTCTCAACTTGAAGCTTTGCCCTCGAGGATTTGATGTGTCCGTCCCGGGGAAAAGGTTCCGACTGTGGACCCTATCAGAATCAGAATCAGAATCGTACTTTATTAGCCAAGTAAGTTTTGCAACATACGAGGAATTTCATTTGCCCGGTCAGTCATACAAATAAAAGCAACAGAACACACAAAACATGAGCATTCACCACAGTGACTCCTCCACATTCCTCACTGTGATCGAAGTCTCTTCCCTTTGTTCTCCCGCGGCCGGGGGCCTCGACCCCTCTGTTGACGGAACCATCTTGACTCCTGTAGCCGGCAGCATTCGGGCCCTCCGCGTCGAGGCGATCAGCTCCTGCATTGGCGGGATGTCAGCTCCCCCGCGCCGGGCGATCGAACCTCGCGTCGGGGCTGGTCGAACCTTGTGCGACGTTGGAGCTCCCGACTCGGCCTCTCCCGAGACTGCGAGCTCTTGATGGTAAAGTCCGCAGGCCGTGGTAGGAGCGATCCCAGGCAAGCGATCAGCTCCGATGTTAAGTCCGCGCCCCGCGGTGGGGCTCACGACAGTCTGAGGAGGCCTCCAGCTCCAGCGATGGTAGGCCGGAGAATGCGATGCGAAAATCAATTGCATCTCTGGCAAGGTGAGAACCTGAAAAAAAGTTCCCGTGATCCCCTCCCCCTCCCCCCCGCATAAGGCAAACCGGAGAACATTAAAACAAACTTTGTACGTTCTCCCCGTGACCTGCAAAGGTTGGCCCGTCAACGGAGGGCTCGAGGCCCCCGACCGTGGGAGAACAAAGGGAAGAGACTTCGATCACGGTTGCCCCCATGACAGGAGTTTGTACGTTCTCCCCGTGACCTGCGTGGGTTTTCTCCGGCTGCTCTAGATTCCTCCCACACTCCAAACACGTACAGGTTTGCAGGTCAACTGGCTTGGTAAAATTGTAAATTATCCCCAGTGTATGTGTGCGTGTATGATGATGTTAATGTGCGGGGATGGCTGGTCGGCACAGACCCGGCGGGCCGAAGGGCCTGTTTCCGTGCTGTAAACTAAACTACACTCCCGAAAGTGTGTGACGCATAACCTTGCTCCGAGAGTTATCTGTATCAGGATGAAGCCTTCTTTGTTACAGGAAGATAGCTATATATATATAAAACCAAGTGCTTAGTAATAATGGCAAGGTATCTTCTTCGCCCACTTGAGGGTCCAAAAAGGTCCTGGATTCAATCTGAAATATAGCACCCCAGATAGTATAGCACTTCCGATGCTCTGCAGTCAACTATCTCTCTGCTTTATGTGGTTGGGTTTCTGGATTGTGGCATCATTCCACAACCTTGTAAGTTGAGACAAATGTCCTAACACTGAGGCAGCATTGACTTTAGACTTCTAGAGTCATATGTTTAAAGTTTGAGGAAGGACATCCTTGCTATTGAGGCAGTGCAGCGTAGGTTCACCAGGTTAATCCCCAGGATGGCGGGACATGACATATGAGGAAAGATCGGAAAGACTTGGAATTTAGAAGGGTGAGAGGGAATCTTATAGAAACGTAAAAACAATTATAAAAGGACTGGACAAGCTAGATGCAGGAAAAATGGGAAAAGTCTCTGTGCATCTACCCAATCTATTTCCCTTCATGATCTATTCCTCTCAAGCATTTATACACCTCTATAAGATCACCCCTCATCCTCCTGCGCTCCATGGAAAAGAGACCCAGCCTGCTCAACCTCACCCTATGGCTCACACCCTCTAGTCCTGGCAACATTCTCGTAAATCTTTTCTGAACCCTTTCAAGCCTGACAACATCTTTCCTATAACATGGTGCCCAGAACTGAACACAATACTCTTAAATGCGGTCTCACCAACATCTTATACAACTGCAACATGATCTCCCAACTTCTATACTCAATACTCTGACTGATGAAGGCCAAAGCGCCAATACCCTTTCTACCTGCGACTCCACCTTCAAGGAACCATGCACCTGTACTCCTAGATTCCTCTTTTTTTGTGTGTGTTTTATTTTGTTTTTTTTTCTCTTTAAACTCTTAGTCAGGGGATATGTGGAGAAGGCAGGAACGGGGTACTGATTGTGGATGATCAGCCATGTTCACATTGAATGGTGGTGTGGCTCGAAGGGCCAAATGGCCAACTCCTGCACCTATTGTCTAGAACACTACCCGGAGGCCTACCATTTACTGTGTAGGTCTTGCCCTTGTTCGACGTCCCAAATGCAACACCTCACGCTTCCCTGTATGAAATTTTGTGTCTATGTATATACACATTTTTACATGTGGCATTGTAAATTAACATTTACTTCATGTCCTCCAAGGTATTCTTCCTCCTCACTATGAATCTCACGCGGCTGTGGTATCATTTCGGAAGGAGCAGTACCAGGACTTGTTGCAAGCGTTGCAGGTGATCCGCTTTGTTGAAGACTCCACCCCACAAGTCTGGATCTACCTGCGGATGTATCAGCTGGAGTGCGGAACACTCCCACGCAGACCCTCCCACTCACTGGTCAGTTCTCTCCAAAACATTCATTTTTATAGAGTAAAAACAGAATTACAAAGTTCAGAATTAAAGTGCGCTCTTTCAGAAAGGAGGTGAGGAGGAACTTCTCTAGTCAGAGGGGTAGTTCATCTGTGGAACCCCATTGCCACAGAGGGCTGTGGAGGCCAAGTCAGTGGATATTTGTAAGGCAGAGATGGGGGGGGGTGGGAGATTGCAACCTTCACGTGGTCCGCCCTGTTTCGACGAATGCAATCAAGCCGGCCTGCACAAACAGTAGATCAAACAGAACAAGTTGTCCTACAACTTTAGGCTGTGCACACCAGACGCAAGAAGAAGCAGACAGAGATGGACAAGTTCTTGACCCAAGCAGTGGCGACTACGGAGGGTCAGGGCCCCAACCACGGGTGAACAAGCGAGGAGGAGGAGGAGGAGGGCTGTCTGAACTGTATTGCCTTCCACCACAGTGAGGAATGCTGTGATGGATATCTGTGTTGAATTATGTTGTGTATTGTGTCCTTTTCTAATTGTGACTGCACGGTCAATTGCATTTCACTGCACCTTATGGTGCATGTGACAAATACATTTGATCCTTTGAACTTTTGAAAAACGCGTTAGTTTAGCATGTACGTGACTACGCTGCCAGGTGTAAATCTATGCGCATTATTCCATAAAAATATCAGCATGTAAATCAGAGTTTAGTGTGAAAAAGTTACCCCTTGGGTTCCTATTAAATCTTTCCCCCCTCACCTTAAACCTATGACCTCTGGCTCTCGATTCCCCTCCTCAGGGCAAGTGATTCTGTGCCTCTATTCCTATCAAGATTTTGTACACATAAAGCCCTGTCCCACGGTGCAAGTTCATTCCAAGAGCACGGAGAATTAACGTAGCGGGTACGTCGGAGCTCGGGGATGTCTCTTAGCGCTAACGGCAGGTACTCGGGAAGACTCGCTAACGGCAGGTAAGCACGGGAAGACTCGTGAAGATTTTTCAACGTGATGAAAAATGTCCACGACAGCCCCGAGTACCGACGAGTGGCCATTACCCCAAATCTCCGAGTTCGAATCGGGGCAACCTCAGGAGAGCTCTTGTAATGAACTCATACCGTGGGACAGGACTTTTACAAATTAGCTTACATATACCTTATTATTTCAATATTGAATAATGTTATCAACCTATTGTTTAAGAAGGAACTGCAGATGCTGGAACAATCGAAGGCAGACAAAAATGCTGGAGAAACTCAGCGGGTGAGGCAGCATCTATGGAGCGAAGGAATGGGTGACTCTTCAGTCTGAGTTTCTCCAGCATGTTATCATCCTATGTTAGTTTAATATGGAATAATATCTCTCTACTGTGAATACTCTTTAAAAGCATTTGACTATAAAACAAGTTCAGTTCAGTTTAATGTTGCGTGTACCGAGGTACAGTGAAAAGGTTTTGTTACGTGCTAACCAGTCAGCGGAAAGACAATACATATCATCTCCCAATAGCTCAGGCCCTCGGGTCCTGGCAACGTCTTCCTAAATCTTCTCTGCACCCTTTCCAGCACAAGAATTTGACCAGAATCCCACCTGGATGAGAGTGGGTTAGCTACAAGAGAGATTCTCCCACCACCCTCTGTGTGGAACAGTTGCCCGTGCGTTTAATCCCGAAATAATTCAGATAAGGCAAGTTGGGCCGAAGGACCTGTTCCTGCAATAAGTTCTATGTTCTACAGAGCAAGGTGAAATTGGTGGTGCAACAGAGAATGTGGTAATCGGTGGATCTGGCAGAGTGCTAACCCAAACCCGATGGGCTGAGCGGCCTCCTACTGCATAGAGTCATAGAGTCACACAGCGTGGAGACAGGCCCTTCGGCCCTCCTCGTCCACACTGCCCAACATGCCCCATCTGAATTATTTTGGGATTGCCCTCATGAGCAACTTTTCCACACAGAGGTTGGTGGGTGTATGGACTTAGATGCCAGAGGCGGTAGATGAGGCAGGTACTTTGAAATATAATAGACATTTGGACAGCCACGTTTAGAAAGGTTGAAAGGGTCTAAAGTTTTAATGGTCTGAAGAAGGATCCCGACCCGAAACGTCACCTATCCATGTTCTCCACAGATGCTGCCTGACCCGCTGAGTTACTCCAGCACTCTGTGAAACGTCACCTATCCATGTTCTCCACAGATGCTGCCTGACCCGCTGAGTTACTCCAGCACTCTGTGAAACGTCACCTATCCATGTTCTCCACAGATGCTGCCTGACCCGCTGAGTTACTTCAGCACTCTGTGAAACGTCACCTATCCATGTTCTCCACAGATGCTGTCTGACCCGCTGAGTTACTGCAGCTTTTGTGGCGTGTTAACCAATCATGTTTAGAGTAGACAGTCCCACCTCCCTGCATTTGGCCCATATCCTTCTAAACTTTATCCTGTGTCTGTACACTGTGGACGGCTCGATTGTAATCATGTATAGTCTCTCCGATGACTGGTTAGCACACAACAAAAAAGCTTTTCAATGTACCCCCGGTACACGTGGCAATAATAAAGCTAAACTAAACTTATTTTCACGTTCATAAGTGATAGGAGCAGAATTAGGCCATTCGGCCCATCGTCTACTCCGCCATTCAATCGTGGCTGATCTATCTTTCCCTCTCAACCCCATTCTCCTGCCTTCTCCCCATAGAAACATAGACATAGAACATAGAAATTAGGTGCAGGAGTAGGCCATTCGGCCCTTCGAGCCTGCACCGCCATTCAATATGATCATGGCTGATCATCCAACTCAGTATCCCGTACCTGCCTTCTCTCCATACCCCCTGATCCCCTTAGCCACAAGGGCCACATCTAACTCCCTTAAATATAGCCAATGAACTGGCCTCAACTACCCTCTGTGGCAGAGAGTTCCAGAGATTCACCACTCTCTGTGTGAAAAAAGTTCTCATCATCTCGGTTTTAAAGGATTTCCCCCTTATCCTTAAGCTGTGACCCCTTGTCCTGGACTTCCCCAACATCGGGAACAATCTTCCTGCATCTAGCCTGTCCAACCCCCTTAAGAATTTTGTAAGTTTCTATAAGATCCCCTCTCAATCTTCTAAATTCTAGAGAGTATAAACCAAGTCTATCCAGTCTTTCTTCATAAGACAGTCCTGACATCCCAGGAATCAGACTGGTGAACCTTCTCTGTACTCCCTCTATGGCAATAATGTCCTTCCTCAGATTTGGAGACCAAAAACTGTACGCAATACTCCAGGTGTGGTCTCACCAAGACCCTGTACAACTGCAGTAGAACCTCCCTGCTCCTATACTCAAATCCTTTTGCAATGAAAGCTAACATACCATTCGCTTTCTTTACTGCCTGCTGCACCTGCATGCCTACCTTCAATGACTGGTGTACCATGACACCCAGGTCTCGTTGCATCTCCCCCTTTCCCAATCGGCCACCATTTAGATAATAGTCTGCTTTCCCGTTTTTGCCACCAAAATGGATAACCTCACATTTATCCACATTATACTGCAATACTGCCATAACCCCTGACACCCGTACGAATCAAATAGTGAAATACTATTTAAAAAGTCTTCACAGTTGAGTTAATTATTCAATATTAATATAACACGGGATGATAACATTATTCGATATTGAAATAATATGGTATTTGTAGGCTAATAAAATCAGAAACGTTTACAAATTAAAATATCAGTTATGCAATGATATGCCCCTTCTCATAGAATCATAGTGAAACAGCATGGAAACAGGCCCTTCGGCCCAACTTGTCCCCGCCAGCCAACATCTCCCAACTACACCAGTCCCACCAGCCAGCGTTTGGTCCATATCCCTCCAAACCCGTCCTATCCATGTACCTGTCTAACTGCTTCTTAAATGTTGGGATAGTCCCAGCCTCAACTACCTCCTCCGGCAACTTATTCCATACACCCACCACCCTCTGTGTGAAAATGTTACCCCTCATGTTCCTATTAAATCTTTCTCCCCCCCCCCCCCCCTCACCTTAAACCTATGTCCTCTGGTCCTCGATTCCCCTACTCTGTTCGTCTACACGATCTATTATAGACAATAGGTACAGGAGTAGGCCATTTGGCCCTTCGAGCCAGCACCGCCATTCGATGTGATCATGGCTGATCATCCCCAATCAGTACCCCGTTCCTGCCTTCTCCCCATATCCCCTGACTCTGCTATTCCTCTCATGATTTTGTACACCTCTGTATAGCAATGTTACAAAATTTTGAGATTTAAAAAATCAAGTCTGCAATTTATCCCATCAGATAAAGCATAACAATAAGTTTAATTTGACACCAAATTCACTTTCATATCTCAAGTATTAAAAAAGTTATGGCCATTTTCATACTCGGAAATTAGCATCTTGTTCCCTATTGATTTTCAATGGACATTACAAAAAAGCTGTGATCTTGGATAATCATAGGCCCATTTCTTAAGGAAAGATTAACATTTTTTAAATAGCCTAAGTGTCCAAAGATTATTCACAAATAATTCACAATATAACATGATTTTTATATCTAATTTACATTAATTTATAGGCCAAATGGAAGGAATTTAGTGTTCAATTGCTGTAAATAAATGCCCATTTAAATCGGCTTTCTAGTGGGTTCCTGTGAACGCGCTGGTTTAGAACGTTGACAGCGCGCTAGATTAGTGCCCTCAAATGCCGAGAAAAATACTGCGGGATATAAAAAGCCCAAAATGAACTACTCGCTATAGATAACTTGATATATAGGGTTATATATATGCCCCATTTAATGTAAAAATAAGGTACATACCTTTAATTGTTTGCTTTATAAAACCCTGGGGCTGCGAGATGTTGCGGAATGAGAGAGTAATTTTAAACTATTATAACTATATTATCGAGGCCTATAAAACTAATAATACCTTTTGCGACCGGGTCTTGCAGCGATTTTTCGTTAATGATTTACTAGGCTGAACATCTGCGATTAGTACAGCCTAGTAAAAATCGCGTTTTAAACCCGCCCCCTCCAAACAGCGCCAAAATCGCGGGCCTGGCTGTGGGCAGATTCCCAATGGCGATTCAGGTAGGTTTTGTAACATACCTACTCTGTATGGTCATCCCTCATCCTCCTGCGCTCCAAGGAATAGAGACCCAGCCTACTCAACCTCTCCCTATAGCTCTCACACCCTCTAGTCCTGGCGGCATCCTGGTAAATCTTCTCTGTGCCCTTTCCAGCTTGACAACGTCTTTCCAACAACGTAGGAAACATGGTTATATAGCATCGTAATATTTCAACGCTGTTATTGCCGTTATTTGTCACAGGGACCCGAGGACCAAATGTTAATCGCAATTGCCGAAGCGATGGACGAGATGATGGAGAATGATGTCGATTCATACTGGCTGGTCAAGTGTTTTGTGAAGCAATTCTATCATAAATACGGAGATTCGCTGCCGCACTTGGTAAGTAGCTCGCTGACGTCAAAATTGATCACAAAACTCCAAGTGAATTCACCTTCATAGAAATGGGTGCAGGAGTAGGCCATTCGGCCCTCCGAGCCAGCACCGCCATTCAATATGATCATAGCTGATCATCCAGAATCAGCACCCCCTTCCTGCTTTCTCCCCATATCCCTTGATTCCGCTAGCCCTGAGGGCTAAATCCAACTCTCATTTGAAAACATCCAGTGAATTGGCCTCCACCGCCTTCTGAGGCAGAGAATTCCACAGACTCACAATTCTCTGAGTGAAAACGTTTTTCCTCATCTCCTCCGTTCTAAATGGCCGACCCCTTATTCTTAAATTGTGGCGCCTGGTTATGGACTCCCCCAAAATCGGGGGCATTTTCCCTGCATCTAGCGTGTCCAATCCCTTAATAATATGTTTCTATAAGATATCCTCTCATCCTTCTAATGTAATATGATTAGGAGTGTCAATTAGAGTCATAGAGTGATACTGCAGGGGAACAGGCCCTTCGGCCCAACTTTCCCACGCTGGCCAACATGCCCCACCTACATTAGTCCCACCTGCCTGTGTTTGGTCCATATCCCTCTAAACCTGACCTAACCATGTACCTGTCTCAATGTTTCCTAAATATTGCGATCGTCCCAGCCTCAACTACCTCCTCTGGCAGCTTGTTCCATTCACCACCACCCTCTGTATTTGAACGTTACCCCTCGTGTTCCTATTAAACCTTTCCCCCTTCACCTTAAACCTATGTCCCCTACTCTGGGCAAAAGAGTAGTGGACTTGAATACCTGATGTATCCCTCTCATGAATCTGTACACAATACTCTAATTGTGGCCTCGCCAACATCATATATAACTGCAATACGACCTCCCACCTTCCCTAATTGATGAAAAGCAGACTGCACTTATTAAGTGCAAGACATTGGTGAGGCCACATAGGTGTGGGCTCCTGTACATCAACGAGACCAAGCGCAGGCTCAGCGATCGTTTCACTGAACACCTCCGCCAATCCGCCTAACCCTACCTGATCTCCCGGTTGCTCAGCACTTCAACTCCCCCTCCCATTCCCAATCTGACCTTTCTATCCTGGGCCTCCTCCATTGTCAGAGTGAGGCCCAGCACAAATTGGAGGAGCAGCACCTCATATTTTGCTTGTGTAGTTTACACCCCAACGGTATGAACATTGACTTCTCTAACTTCAAATAGCCCTTGCTTTCCCTCTCTCTCCATCCCCTCTCCCTTTCCAGTTCTCCCACCAGTCTTACTGTCTCCGACTACATTCTATCTCTGTCCCGCCCCCTCCCCTGACATCAGTCTGAAGAAGGGTCTCGACCTGAAATGCCACTCATTCCTTCTCTCCAGAGGTGCTGCCTTCTCCTGCTGAGTTAGTCCAGCATTGTGTGTCTAACTTGGATTTAAACCAGCATCTGTAGTTCTTTCCAACTATATATATTACAGTGGCTTGCAAAAGTATTCATACCCCTTGAACCTTTCCACATTTTGTCACGTTACAACCCCAAACGTAAATGTATTTTATTGGGATTTTATGTGATAGACCAACACAAAGTGGCGCATAATTGTGAAGTGGAAGGAAAATGATACATGGTTTTCAAATTTTTTTACAAATAAAAAACTGAAAAGTGTGGCGTGCAAAAGTATTCAGCCCCCTTTACTCTGATACCCCTAAATAAAATCCAGTGCAACCAATTGCCTTCAGAAGTCACCTAATTAGTAAATAGAGTCCACTTGTGTGTAATCTATTTTAGATTTTAAACTCCAGAGCGTGCTCCATTCTCTCAGCATATGACAGTCCCGCCATCCCGGGAATTAACCTCGTGAACCAACGCTGCACTCCCTCAATAGCAAGAATGGCCTTCCTCAAATTAGGGGACCAAATATCCCTCAACGTAAAGTCGGGTGTGTTGAGCACTCTACAATACCGTGTTATAGATGAGATGTTTAACTTTGGCCCTCTCTGCCCCCACAGATTGAAGTAGTTAGAGAGTCATTCAGCCTGGAAACTGGCCCTTTGGCCCAACTAGCCCACACCGGCCAACATGTCCCATTTACACTAGGCCCACCTGCCTGCGTTTGGCCCATATCCCTCTAAACCTAACCTGTCTATGGACCTGTCTAAATATTTCTTCAAAGTTCCATATACCCATCACCCTAATGTGTGGAAAAGTTACCCCTCAGGTTGTACCCCTCTATCACTTCAACCCCCTCATCCTCCTGCGCTTCAAGGAATAAAGTCCCAGCCTGCTCAACCTCTCCCTATACTATCTTCACACCCTCGAGTCCTGACAACATCCTCGTAAATCTTCTCCGCACCCTTTCCAGCTGATCAACATCTTTGATAACTAAAACTGAACAAAATTATCCAAATGTGTAGGAAAGAACTGCAGATGCTGGTTTAAATCAAATATGTCACTAATGTTCTCTAGCAAACCTCTGAGGCCTTCTTCTTCTTCTTCTATATAGTGTTTTTTGGCGGTTGGCAAACAACTTTTTTGGTGCATTACCACCACCAACTGGCATGGAGTGGATCAAACAACACCATTACATATTCTAATAACCTATATCCTTCCGAACAAATTGGTTACCCTAAGAAAAAGCATCAGGATTTGATAGCACCTCTGAGGCCTTCACAGAACAGCTGTATTTATACAGAGATTAGATTACACACAAGTGGACTCTATTTACTAATTAGGTGACTTCTGAAGGCAATTGGTTGCACTGGATTTTAGAAGGATGAGAGGATATCTCATTGAAACATATAAGATTGTTAAGGATTTGGACACGCAAGAGGCAGGAAACATGTTCCCGATGTTGGGGGAGTCCAGAACCAGGGGCCACAGTTTAAGAATATAGGAGTAAGCCATTTAGAACGGAGACGAGGAAACACTTTTTATCACAGAGAGTAATGAGTCTGTGGAATTCTCTGCCTCAGAGGGCGGTGGAGGCAGATTCTCTGGATGCTTTCAAGAGAGAGCTAGATAGAGCTCTTAAAAATAGCGGAGTCAGGGGATGTGGGGAGAAGGCAGGAACGGGGTACTAATTGGGGATGATCAGCCATGATCACATTGGATGGCGGTGCTCCTACTCCTGCACCTATTGTCTATTGTCTATTGATATGGGCCAAACATAGCAGGTGGGCCAAGAGTATGCGGCCACGGTGGCGCAGCGGTAGAGTTGCTGCCTAATGCCCCTGTCCCACTTAGGAAACCTGAACGGAAACCTCTGGAGACTTTGCACCCCACCCAAGGTTTCCGTGCGGTTCCCGGAGGTTTTTGTCAGTCTCCCTACCTGCTTTCACTACCTGCAACCTCTGGCAACCACCTGCAACCTCCGGGAACCACACAGAAACCTTGGGTGGGGCGCAAAGTCTCCAGAGGTTTCCGTTCAGGTTTCCTAAGTGGGACAGGGGCATTACTGCGCTTGCAGCACCAGAGACCCGGGTTCCATCCCGACTACGGGTGCTGTCTGTACGGAGCTTGTACGTTCTCCCCGTGACCTGCCTGGGTTTTCTCCGGGTGTTTCCTTCCACGCTCCAAAGACGTACAGGTATGTAGGTTAATTGGGTTTGGTATAAGTATAAATTGTCCTTAGTGTGTGTAGGATAGTATTAAGGTGCGGAGATCGCTGGTCAGCGAGGCATGGACAAGTTGGGCTGAAGGGCCTGATTCCCTGCCATATACTTTAATCAACATGGAATAAAAAGTAAAACTGTTTTGTTTAGTTTATTATTATAACATGTACCGAGGTACAGTGAAAAGCTTTTTGTTGAGTGCTATCCAATCAAAGGGATGACATGATTACAATCAAGTTGTCTAGAATGTACAGATAAAGGATAGGTGGACAAAAATGCTGGAGAAACTCAATGGGTGAGGCAGCATCTATGGAGCGAACTCAGCGGGTGAGGCAACATCTATGGAGCTATGGAGTCGAGAACCTTCTTCAGATAAAGGATAGAACATTTAATACAACATAAAATTCAATTATAGCCCAAGGATATCCAATGAGGTATATCGTTGCTCCAGTTGGTGGTGGGACGGTTCAGTTGCCTGATAACAGCTGGGAAGAAACTGTCCCTGAATCTGGAGGTGTGCGTTTGTTTTCACACTTCTGTACCTCTTGCCCGATGGGAGAGGGGGGAAGAGGGAATGGCTGGGGGTGAGACTGGGCCCTGATTATGCTGCTGGCCTTGCCGAGGCAGCGTGAGGTGTAAACTTGCCCTTGCCTTTTATCCACTGTGTAGCCAAAGAGCCTTGAACATTACCTGAACCTGGAAGACAGCAAACTCCTGGCTCACCTCCAAACTTGCTCGGCCATCAATAAACTTCCCTACGATGTGTGGTTCACACACTGTTTTGCGGGTTACTTACCGGAATCAAGCCTTCAAAGGTAGGCCTTTAAGTTTACAATAAAAATGTACTTGTGTCGCTTTACTGATGAGTAAAATATCATCAATGATCCAATGGTGAGACGGCATTAAGAAAATTGTGTTCAGTCCTGAGGACCATGTTATAGGAAAGATATTGTCAAGCTTGAAAGGGTTCATAGAAGATTTTTCTAGGATTTTCCCAGATCTTGAGGGTGTGAGCTACAGGGAGAGGTTGAGTAGGCTGGGTCTCTATTCCTTAGAGCGCAGGAGGATGAGGGGTGATCTTATAGAAGTGTACAAAATCATGATAGGAATAGATCGGGTAGACGCACAGAGTCTCTTGCCCAGAGTAGGGGAATCGAGGACCAGAGGACATGGGTTCAAGGTGAGGGGGGAAAGATTTAATAGGAATCTGAGGGGTAACTTTTTCACACAAAGAGTGGTGGGTGTATGGAACAAGCTGCCACAGGAGGTAGTTGAGGCTGGGACTATCCCAATGTTTAAGAAACAATTAGACAGGTACATGGATAGGACAGGTTTGGAGAGATATGGACCAAGGCAGGCAGGTGGGACTAGTGTAACTGGGACATGTTGGCTGGTGTGGGCAAGTTGTTTCCACATTGTATCACTATGACTAATGAAACATTTTGTCAGTGAAACTCCTCTGTTTGCATACAGTTCAGTAAAAATCTTAATATACATAGATAAAATCATTCTTATGTATAAAAATGTAAGAATAGCGCAGAGTTGCCGCCTCACAGCGTCAGGGACCCGGGTTCCATCCTGACTACCGGTTGCTGTCTGTAGGGAGTTTGCACGTTCTCCCCGTGACCTGCGTGGGGTTTCTCCGGGTGCTCCGATTTTCTCCCACATTCCAAGGTTTGTAGGTTAATCGGATTTGGTAAAAATTGTAAATTCACCCTTGTGTGCGTGGGATAGTGTTAGTGTATGGGGATTGCTGGTCAGCATGGGCTTGGTGGGCCGAAGGGCCTGCTTCCGGGCTGTTTAAGCTAAACTGAACTGATCTAGTAGATTGCACTGAGGCGCCATGTTTCTGGTGCTATCTTGTTCTCATCTAGTTCAAAGTTGTTAAACATGTAGAGTTTTAAACTTGGCCTTAAGGCCCGTTGTCGTGGCGACGACACTGGGTCGGCCTGGCCAGGGCGATGTTGTCGGTGTCTCCACTGCTCTGTGCCGCTGCAGGCCGAATCCCATCCCCGCGCTTGGCCTCTAGGAGTGGCGCCCGGTCTAATGGAGTCCCAGGCTGCTGAAGGGCCTCCAGCAGGGCTCGGTCTAATGGAGTCCCAGACTGCTGCAGGGTCTCCAGCAGGCCCGGTCTAATGGAGTCCCAGACTGCTACAGGGCCTCCAGCAGGGCCCGGTCTAATGGAGCCCCAGGCTGCTGCAGGGCCTCCTGCGGTCCGGTCCACCCCTCACCTCCCGGAGCCGACCTCTAAACCCCCAGAGCATATCCGAGGGTGCTTCAGGTGAGCCCTAGTCCACTCAACCGCACACATCCGCACCTCCGTTGATTCCATCTTGTAACTGTCATGCTGGTCAAAGTTGACTGGAAAGAGACCCTAGCAGGAATGACGGTGGAACAGCAATGTTAGATCCAGAAGATGCAGGATCAGTTCTTTCCAAAGAGGAAGAAAGATTCTAAGGGGAGTAAGAGGCAACTATGGCTGACAAGGGAAGTCAAGGACAGTATAAGGAGGACACAAACAATCTCCCAGATGTACTAGTGACCAGAGGATCTAGGGTGGACGGAGGAACTGAAGGAAATCCACATTAGGCAAGAAATGGTATTGGATAGACTGATGGGACTGAAGGCTGATAAATCCCCAGGGCCTGATGGTCTGCATTCCAGGGTACTTAAGGAAGTGGCTCTAGAAATCGTGGATGCATTGGTGATCATTTTCCAATGCTCTATAGACTCAGGATCAGTTCCTGTGGATTGGAGGGTAGCTAATGTTATCCCACTTTTTAAGAAAGGCGGAAGAGAGAAAACAGGGAATTATAGACCAGCTAGCCTGACATCGGTGGTGGGGAAGATGCTGGAGTCAATTATAAAAGAATAGCAGCACATTTGGATAGCAGTAACAGGATTGGTCCAAGTCAGCATGGATTTACGAAGGGGAAATCATGCTTGACTAATCTTCTGGAATTTTTTGATGATGTAACTAGGAAAATAGACAAGGGAGAGACAATAGACAATAGGTGCAGTCGGCCATTCGGCCCTTCAAGCCAGCACCGCCATTCAGTGTGATCAGGGCTGATCATCCCCAATCATGGTATTGGGGGTAGAGTGCTGACATGGATAGAGAAGTAGTTGGCAGACAGGAAACAGAGTAGGGATTAACGGGTCCCTTTCAGAATGGCAGGCAGTGACTAGTGGGGTACCGTACTACAGGTGCACAACCTTTTATCCGGAGTTCCAGAAACCGAAAAGCTCCGAAAACCGGCCATTTTTTCCCGATGTCGTCTGCGCACCAAAGCTCGCGTTTGGCGCCAAATTTGACCCAAAACGACCCACGGTCAACCCAGGTCTGTACTACTGTAGCGGCTGCCTCCTCCCCGGAGACGGGGGAGACACTTAAACATCTGTAAATCATTGCTTAAATGTTAGTCAGTTAGTTTGGAGGGCTTTTATGTGAAGGGGGGGTTGAAGGGGTAAACTTTAATTCTTAGTCCCCTACCTGGTCGGAGAGGCGGGGAGCGGTCAATGCCTTACCGGGTCGCCGTGCAGTAAGCTCCGCAGCGCTGAGGCCGGTGGGGATGCGGGCGGCGCCGGTTGTAGCTCCGACCCCAGCAACTCTACCCCTGGCTGCGAGGCGCTCCAAATCCAGCGCGGCCCGCGGCCGGACGCCCCAGCTCCGCGAATGTCGGGAGTCGGCGGCGTCGCAGCACTGGGATACCAGCGGGGAGCGGGCAATGCCTTACCGGGTCGCCGTGCGGCAAGCTCCGGAGCGCTGTGGCCGCCGACACACAACATCGCGGAGCGTCGCTGGATTTGGAGCCGCGCAGCCAGGGGTAGAGTTGTCGGGGTCGGAGCTCCAACCGGCGTCGCCCGCGGCCGGACGGAGCCCCCAGCTCCGCGAGGTTGGGAGTCGCCGACCAGGTAGGGGACTAAGAATTAAAGTTTCCCCCTTCACCCCTACTCCACCACCACCACATAAAATCCCTCCAAACTAACTGACTAACATTTATGCAATGATTCTCCCGGTCTCCGGGGAGGAGGCAGCTGCTCCAGACTTTTCAAGCCGCCCGCGCTACCTACCTAATCTACGCTAAAAATCTTCCATTCGGAAATCCGAAAATGTCCGAAATCCGACAAGTGTCTGGTCCCAAGGCTTTCGGATAAAAGGTTGTGCACCTGTATTTACAATATACTTCAATGATTTGGATGAAGGAATTAGAATATTAGCTAATTTGCAGATGACACAAAGCTTGGTGGCAGTTGGGTAAAGGGGAAGTACAACGAGATCCGTGGAATTCTCTGCCCTAGAAGGCGGTGGAGGCCAATTCTCTGGATGCTTTCAAGAGCGATCTAGATAACCAGAAGAGAACAAAGCACTGGAGGAAATCCGTGGGAATTCAGTATAAAAACGCGGCACGGTGGTGCAGCGGTAGAGTTGCTGCCTCCCACCGCCAGACACCCGGGTTCAATCCTGACCAAGGCGATGTCTGTAAGGAGTTTGTACATTCTCCCGTGACCTGCGTGGGTCCGAGATCTTTGGTTTCCTCCCACACTCTAAAAATTTGGATTTTGCACTGAGCGAATTAACAGGTTTGTAGGTTAATTGGCTTGGTGCAAAATGTAAAATTGGCCCTCGTGTGTGTGTGTGTGTAGGGTGGTGTTAGTGTGCGGGGATCGCTGGTCTCTGCTGTCTTGGTGGGCCGATGTGCCTGTTTCTGTGCTGCATCTCTAAACTAAACTAAACTAAAACATCAGTCTGAAGAAGGGTCTCGACCCAAAACGTCGCCCATTCCTTCTCTCCAGAGATGCTGCCTCACCCGCTAAGTAATGCCCCTGTCCCACTTAGATGATTTTTTAGGCGACTACAGGCGAATAGGCTGTCGCCACATGGTCGCCGTGGTGTCGCCTGTATGGTCGTGAGTCGTCTCCTCAGCCGCCCAAAGAATCGTAGCGTTTTTCTGGTCGCTGCTGGATTTTGAAATGTTCGATTAAAATCTTAAATTATTTGAATTTCACAGCAATTTGCATACATACAATGATATCAGACAGTGACAGTCAAGGCATAATTGTGCAACAGTATGTAAGCGACCCTCAAAGCCCTTACCCGTACCCACCTTCAACCCACCCGAATCAGGTCGGAACCAAACGGGGACAAACAACACTCACATACATACACATCCACACAAATATGGTAAGATAAACGAAACAAAAAGTACTAAAAAAAAAAAGAAGAAAAAAAAAGAAAAGAAAAAAAAAAGAAAAAAAAAAAAAAAAAAAAAAAAAAAAAAACTAATAACAGTAAATCAGTAAGTAATTAAATAAATAAGTGTGGGGAGGGGGAGGGGGGGGGGGGGGGTTAAGGGGAGAGCAGCTGCAGTAGAGCAGAACAATGGTGGAGAGCACTCAGTCCTCTTCCGAGTCCGGGGACAAGTTGAGAGAGTTAACAAGTTCCAAGAAAGGGTTCCACGTATCTAGGAATGTCTTGGTAGAGCCTTTGAGAGAGAACCTAAGTTTTTCAAGCTTTAAATTGTAAAGCACCTCCTTAATCCAGCGGGCGTGTGTTGGGGGACAGGTGAGCCTCCAGTTAAGCAAGATCAGTCTCCGGGCTAACAAGGTTGTAAAAGGTAGGACCCGTTTCACCGCAACAGAGAGGTTGGTGTTGGGAGGGGTACCAAAAATGGCTGACAGCGGGTTTGATTTTGAAATGTTCAAAACTTGCCGGCAACAGTTGGCTTGACGGCAATGAGCGTAGCTTGACTTCTCCTGACGTCAGTGCTGTCGTAGGTTGTCGCTGGGTGCTGACTTCATTGGCGACTCCCTACGTCAACCAGCGACAGGTACCGGCGACTGAATTGTCTAACCAGAAAGTAAGATGCAGGTACAGCAGGTAGCGAATGGCATGTTGGTCTTTATAACAAGAGGAGTTGAGTATTGGAACAAAGAGGTCCTCCTGCAGTTGTACATGGCCCTAGTGAGACCACACCTGTAGTATTGCATTTTTGGTCTCCAAATTGGAGGAAGGACTTTCTTGTTATTGAGGGAATGCAGCGTAGGTTCATGAGGTTAATTCCCGGGATGGCGGGACTGTCGTATGTTGATAGATTGGAGCGGCTGGGCTTGTACCCTCTGGAATTTAGAAGGATGAGAGGGGAATCTCATTGAAACATATAAGATTATTAAGGGTTTGGACAGGCTAAATATGTTCCCGATGTTGGGGAGAGTCCAGAACCAGGGAACACAGTTTAAGAATAAGGGGTAAGCCATTTAGAACGGAGACAAGGAAACACTTTTTCTCACAGAGAGTTGTGAGTCTGTGGAATTCTCTGCCTCAAAGGGCGGTGGAGGCCGGTTCTCTGGATACTTTCAAGAGAGAGCTAGATAGGGCTCTTAAAGATAGTGGAGTCAGGGGAGATGGGGAGAAGGCAGGAACGGGATACTGATTGTGGATGATCAGCCATGATCACATTGAACGGCGGTGCTGGCTCAAAGGGCCGAATGACCTCCTCCTGGACCTATTGTCTATTGTCTTACCTTGCCGTAAGCTTGTCGCGGGTGGACGTATGTTGTCGTAGGTGGACGTCCAAAGGGGTCGTCAGTTGTCGGTAGCTTGCCGTAGCTTATTGCCAACTAGGTGGTAGGTTATGGTAGATTGTCGTAGACATTATTGTAGACGGGGGGGGGGGGGGGGGGCATTTTTGTGTCCAGTCACCGCATTTTTGGTGACCTGCTACGATTGTGACAGCCGCCGAAAAAAATTGCCCAAGTGGGACAGGCCCTTTACTCCTGCATCTTGTGTCTAAGCTAAAACAACGCTCCAGTACCTGCCTCAACTACCAAACCTGTCATCATTGAATGTATTGATTTGTATAAGGTTAATATTTTAGACATATTAGGATGTGCTGATCATGCTGATGGTTGTTTTTCAGGGTTTGGGATAAAGTCATAAGCGGATCGTGCAAAATTTTGGTCTTCGTGGCCATGGAAATTTTATTAACTTTTAAGATGAAGTTAATGGCAATGAATAAAGCGGAAAATATCACACAGTTCCTTCTCAACGTAAGTATCCTTGCCAGCAAACATCTTCAGCACTATTCTCAAGTAACTTGCGTCCCCAGTGCTTTAGAGATGCAGCGCGGAAACAGGCCCACCAGGTCCGACCGACCAGCGATCTCCGCACACTAGCACCACCCTACACAGACGAGGGACAATTTTACATTTTGTACCAAGCCGATTAACCTACAAACTTGCACGTCTTTGGAGTGCGGGAGGAAATCGAAGGTCTCGGAGAAAACCCGCGCAGGTCACGGGGAGAATGTACAAACTCTGTACAGGCAGCACCCGTAGTCGGAATCGAACCCGGGTCTCTGGCGCTGTGAGGCGGAAGCTCTACCACTGCGCCACCGTGCCGCGCAAGTAGATTGCACCAAGGCAGCACACAAAGCTGAGGCTTTTTAAGGCACTGCTGGTCAGGCCGCATTTGAAGTATAATGAGCTGTTTTTGGCCCCGTATCTGAGGAAGGATGTGCTGGCTCTGGAGAGGGTCCAGAGAAGGTTTACAAGACTGATCCCAGGAATGAGTGGGTTAACGTATGATGAGCGTTTGACGGCACTGGGCCTGTACTCGCTGGAGTTTAGAAGGATGGGGAGGGGGACCTCATTGAAACATACTGAATAGTGAAAGGCCTGGATAGAGTGGATGTGGAGAGGATGTTTCCACTGGTGGGAGAGTCTAGGACCAGAGGCCACAGCCTCAGAATAAAAAGACATACCTTGAGAAAAGAGGTGCGGATTTTTTTTTTTAGCCAGAGGGTGTTGAATCGGTGGAATTCACTGCCACAGACGGCAGTGGAGGCCAAGTCAGTGGATATTTTTCATGGCAAAGAAAATAAAATGATTTAGACAAGCACGTGGATAGGACAGGTTTAGAGGGTTATGGGCCAAACGCAGGTAGGTAGGACTAGTGTAGATGGGACATTATGTTGGTCGGCATGGGCAGGTTGGGCCGTATATCACTCTATGACTTTACTGTGCAGTCTTAACTTGATGCTGTTAATCAGATTAGTTTTCTCCAACCTAACAATGTACTCTTTGTGGGTAGACAAAATGCTGGAGAAACTCAGGGGGTGAGGCAGCATCTATGGAGTGAAGGAAATAGGCGACGTTTCGGGTCTCAACTCGTAACGTCGCCCATTCCTTTGCTCCATAGATGCTGCCTCACTCGCTGAGTTTCTCCAGCAATTTTGACTACCTTTGATTTTTCCCAGCATCTGCAGTTCCTTCTTAAACATGTGCTCTTTGTGTGTTCGTTTAGGTTCCTCAAGAGAATACAGACGCAGTCATCAGCAAGGCCATTGATTTGTGGCACAAATACGTGGGGACTCCTATGCACTCGGTGTAATTAATACTTCGAATGAACGAGATCGACCACTGTATTCTATGTAATAATTTATTAAAATAACTTTGCACAAACTTTGAAAATTGGACTTTCAAGTAAACAAGACAATACTGCCAGGCCAACGCCATCCTGGCATTTATATCAAGAGGGCTTGTATACAAAAACAGGGATGTAATGCTGAGGTTCTATAAGGTGCTAGTCAGGCCGCATTTGGAATATTATGAGTAGTTTTGGGCCCCATATCTGAGGAAGGATGTGAAGCCTCTGGAGGAGAGTTTACAAGAATGATCCCAGGAGTGAATGGGTTAATGTATGATGAGCGTTTGACGGCACTGGGCCTGTACTCGCTGGAGTTTAGAAGAATGAGGGGGGCCTCATTGAAACATACTGAATAGTGAAAGGCCTGGATAAAGTGGATGTGGAGAGGATGTTTCCACTAGTGGGAGAGTCTAGGACCAGAGGTCACAGCCTCAGAATGAAAGGACGTTCCTTTAGGAAGGAGATGAGGAGGAATTTCTTTTGTCGGAGGGTGGTGAATCTGTGGAACTCATTGGCCACAGACGGCGGTGGAGGCCAAGTCAGTGGGTATATTTAAGGCAGAGATAGATAGATTCTTGATTAGTACGGGTGTCAGAGGTTATGGGGAGGCGGCTGGAGAATGGGGTTGGGAGGGAGAGAGCGATAGATCAGCCATGATTTTATGACGGAGTAGACCTGATGGGCCGAATGGCCTAATTCTCCTCCTATCACTTATGAAATAATGAAATAATATAGTATTTTAAAGTGAATAAAATGAGGACGGGTTGCATCATCACTGGTTGCATCACTTGGTAACTGAAGTTGGGAGCCAAGTCTATCCTCCACCTATCATGCAATTGTACCAACGTTCTCTCTGGGAGATGCTCAGTAATTTCTTCCCAGCTGTCATCAGGCAACTGAACTGTCCTCTCAACACTGGCGAGTGGTCCTGACTTTCCACCTATGCCATTGGAGCCCTATAATGGGACTTTATCTAGCACTAAACATTATTCGCATCTCCGGGCAGCTCCTTCCCCTCTGTTATCAGGCTTCTGAACGGTCCTTCCATAAGCTAGGGTACTGTCCGATTCACCTCTACCCCATTGCGGACATTGGACTTTGTCCCTGGAACTGATGCACTGGCAGAGAGCCTAGTTGTGACCTCCCATCGAGCTCATTAGAAAACCCTCGGAATATCTTTAATCGGACTTTACCTTGAGCTAAATGTTATTCCCTTTATCACATACCCATACACTGCGGACGGCTCGATTGTAATCATGTGTTGTCTTTCCGCTGACTGGTTAGCACGCAACAAAAGCTTTTCACTGTACCTCGTTACACGTGACAATAAACTAAACTAAACGATACTGAACTAGGAGAGTGATGGCGTGTTGGGATCGCTGGTGGGTGCGGACTCCCTGGTCTGAAGGGCCTGTTTACGCGCTGTATCTCGAAAGTCTAAAAGTGTAAAGATGGTGTGGCTGTTCTCCAGGTGATCCGTTTTCCTCCAACACTATGGAGGTGCAGGTGTGTTGGCTAAATGGCTTCTGGAAATTGTCCCTGGTGTGTAAGGTGCTTGGTGCTGGTGTTGGGGGGAGGATAGCTGGTCGGAGCGAACCCAGTGGGCCAAAGGGCCTGTTTCCATGCTGTATCTCTGAACTAAATTGTATCTCTAAACTCTCCATCATGGTCTGGTTTGGCTCAGCCACCAAGCACGACACCTGGAGGCTGCGGCGAATCGTCCGATCAGCTGAGAAGATTGTTGGCTGCAACCTTCCCTCCATTGACGAACTGTACACTGCAAGGGCCAGGAAGCGATCGGGTAAATCATCTCCGACCCCTCTCACCCTGGCCACAAACTCTTTGAATCACTTCCCTCTGGAAGGCAACTCCGGACTGTCAAAGCTGCCACAGCCAGACATAAAAACAGCTTTTTTTCCACGAGTAGTAGCTCTACTCAATAACAAAAAATCTGTAGCCTCCTTTTGCTCTGGTATTTTATTTAATTCACGTTTAATCAATAATGTTTTATTATTAATATTTCATGTTTTATGTGTCATTCCTAACTGTCACTGTATGTCATGTTGTCACTTGCGGGCGGAGCACCAAGGCAAATTACTTGTATGTGAATACTTGGCCAATAAACTTATTCATTCAAACTAAACTACCTTTTCAGCATGGTTCTGGTTTTCATTTTGACATTGTTGGTACAAACCCCTTTGCTGCTCTAGTCACCGTCCATTTTATGCGCTGTAATCTGCCGCTCCGACGGGTAGCTCCCGGTGAACCGTGGCCGTACCTAGTGGGGTACCGCAAGGCTCGGTGCTGGGACCGCAACTATTTACAATATACATCAATGATTTGGATGAAGGGATTCAAAGTAACATTAGCAAATTTGCAGACGACACAAAGCTGGGTGGGAGTGTGAACTGTGAATGCTTTGAGAATACAGGGTGTCTTGGACAGGTTTGGTGAGTGGGCAGATGCATGGCAGATGCAGTTTGATGCAGATAAATGTGAGGTTACCCACTTTGGAGGCAGGAAACATGTTCCCGATGTTGGGGGAGTCCAGAACCAGGGGCCGCAGTTTAAGAATAAGGGGTAAGCTATTCAGAACGGAGCCGAGGAAACACTTTTTCACACAGAGAGTGGTGAGTCTGTGGAATTATCTGCCTCAGAGGGCGGTGGAGGCCGGTTCTCTGGATACTTTCAAGAGAGAGCTAGATAGGGCTCTTAACGATAGCGGAGTCAGGGGATATGGGGAGAAGGCAGGTACGTGGTACTGATTGTGGATGATCAGCCATGATCACATTGAATGGAGGTGCTGGCTCGAAGGGCCGAATGGCCAACTCCTGCACCTGTTGTACATTGTACCGCGACACAGGCCCGGCTGTCCCGCCACGGGATTGGGAATGAGAAGCCGCCGTGCCCGGCCCCAGCTCGACCCCGAAGATCGGGAACCGGAGAGGAGGGCGGAGGGTGTCGGCGACGGCAGCGGACACTGGACAAAGGGCCGGTAAGAAGAACCAGGGGGATCTTACCTTCCGCACTCTCAACGTCGGCTGCAGGAGACGTCCCTGGGGCACGAAGGCTGACGGTGGGCGGGCGAGGGGAGTTGACGACGATTCACGGGACGATCCGAAATGGAGGCGACGGCTGCAACGGGCCCATTATGGGCGGCACGGTGGCGCAGCGGTAGAGTTGCTGCCTCACAGCGCCAGGGACCCGGGTTCCATCCTGACCACAGCTGCTGTCTGTCCGGAGTTTGTACGTTCTCTCCCCATGACCTGCGTGGGTTTTCCCCGGGTGCTCCGGTTTCCTCCCACTCTCCAAAGACGTACAGGTTCGTGGATTAATTGGCTTCTGTGTTGTAGATAATGGTATGTGGGTGGTATTGTAGATAGTGAAGATGGTTGTGAACGATTGCAGCAGGATCTGGATCGATTGGCCAGTTGGGCGGGGGAATGGTTGATGGAACTTAATACAGAGAAATGTGAAGTGTTGAATTTGGGAAGTCTAACAGGGGCAGGAGCTACACAGTGAATGGTCGGCTTCTGGGTAGTGTTGTGGAGCAAAGGGATCTAGGAGTACAGGTGCATGGTTTTTTGAAGGTGGAGTCACAGTTGGATTGGGTGGTCAAAAAGGCTTTTGGCACTTTGGAACATTCATCAGTCAAGAGTATAGAAGCTGGGAGATCATGTTGCAGCTGTATAAGACGTTGCTGTGGCCACATTTAGAGTTTTGTGCAGTTTTGGGCACCGTGTTATTGGGAAGATATTGTAAAGCTTGAACGGGTTCATAGAAAATTTACGAGGATGTTGCCAGGACTCGAGAGCCTGAGCTACAGGGAGAGGTTGAGCAGGCTGGGACTATATTCCCTGGAGCGCAGGAGGATGAGGGGTGATCTTACAGGGGTGTACAAAATCATGAGAGAAATAGTTGGGTGAACACACAGAATCTTTTGCCCAGGTTAGGGGAATCGAGGACCTAGAGGATTTAGGTTTCAGGTGAAGGGGGAACCTGAGGGGTGAATTTTTTTATACAGAGGGTGGTGGGTGTACAGAACGAGCTGCCCAAGGAGGTAGTTGAGGCAGGTACTATTGCAATGTTTAAGAAACATTTAGACAGGTACGTGGATAGGATGGGAGGGATATGGGCCAAACGCAGGCAAGTGGGACTAATGTAGATGGGACATTGTTGGCCGGTGTGGGCAGGAAACATGTTCCCGATGTTGGGGGAGTCCAGGACCAGGGGCCACATTTTAAGAATAAGGGGTAAGTTATTTAGAACGGAGACGAGGAACCACTTTTTCACCCAGAGAGTGGTGAGTCTGTGGAATTCTCTGCCTCAGAGGGCGGTGGAGGCCGGTTCTCTGGATACTTTCAAGAGAGAACTAGATAGGGTTCTTAAAGATAGCGGAGTCAGGGGATATGGGGAGAAGGCAGAATGGGATACTGATTGGGGATGATCAGCCATGATCACATTGATTGGGCCGAAGGGCCTGTTTCCGCGCTGTATGACTCTATGACTGTGAAATTATCCCCAGGGTGTAGGATAGTGATAGTGTACAGTGTGATCGCTGGTCGGCACGGACTCGGTGGGCCGAAGGGCCAGTTTCTCTAAAGTAAACACACACCAAATTGCAGACTCGAGTCACGTGGAGAAGTTTGCATCAAATGACCGCGTGAAATGAACTGACAGCAACTTGCCTTCGTTTTAACTTTTAATGGGACCAGTCATTTAGTTATTTAGCAAAATTAGATTTAACCAAACTATTTAAATTGACGCCCTTTTTGTGTAAAAACAGTTGTTGAATGCCAACCACTAAAAAAATTTCTTTTTTTAAATAAAATTTAGTCTTAAGAAACTGTGTACATCATTTGAAACAAACTTGTAGACAGTAAAATTAAAATGATACAACACCATGCAAGTCCATTATGTACAGATGGCAAAGTCTAGAGCAATAGTATTAGAGGCAAATGTTTCTTTTTATGGTTATTTACATGTTTTCATACATCGATGTTGTTTTAATGGTACAGTACAGGGTTAGAACAGTTACAACTTCCAGTCTTTTACCAAGGCAACCTATGTACAGTGATGCCCCGTTCAGACTTCAATAGGTGGGCCAATGCTGAGCAGGAACGGGCCCCAAGTCTGATGGTTGAGAACATCAGGGGCGATGCAGCTGATTAGAGTCGCTGCCTCACAGCTGCCAGACGCCCCATCCCCCCCGGTTCGATCCTGACCGTCTGCGCGTGCGGCGTGAACGCTCTCCCGGCAACCTTCTTTGCTCTCTCCTCCCACGCACCAAAGACACGCGGAGTTTGTAGGCTCATCGGCCCTCTGTGAATTGCCCCTCGTGGATGAGAAAGTGGGATAACATAGAACTAGGGCGAACGGGTGATCGATGGTCGGCGTGGACTCGGTGGAACGAAGGACCTATTTCAAGGTTCCCGCTCTCCTCCCCCATCCTAAGGACTTACGGATTGATCGGTAAATTTCCCCTGGTCTGCAGGTGAGCGGTGGAATGTGGGGGCTGATTGATAACAATCTGGGAAGAATGGAATGGAACGAGATTGGACAGTGAGCAGTTTTGGGCCCCATATCTGAGGAAGGATGTGCCGGCTCTGGAGAGGGTCCAGAGGAGGTTTACGAGAATGATCCCAGGAATGAGTGGGGTAACATATGATGAGCGTTAGACGGCACTGGGCCTGTACTCGCTGGAGTTTAGAAGGATGAGGGGGACCTCATTGAAACTTACCGAATAGTGAAAGGCCTGGATAGAGTGGATGTGGAGAGTGTGTTTCCACTAGTGGGAGAGTCTAGGAGCAGAGGACACAGCCTCAGATTAAAAGGACGTGCCTTTAGAAAGGAGATGGGGAGGAATTTCTTCAGTTAGGGGGCGGTGAATCTGTGGAATTCATTGCCACAGGCGGCTGTGGAGGCCAAGTCAGTGGACATATTCTCGATTAGTACGGGATGCGGTGAGAAGGCAGGAGAATGGGGTTGAGGGATAGATCAGCCATGATCTAGGCTAGACTTGATGGGCCGAATGGCTGGAATCTGCTCCTATAGCTTATGATCTTATTGGTGTCAGATTAGTGCAATTGGTTGCTTGTTGGTCAGTTAGATTTATTGGGCAAAAAGGACATATATTTATGCTTTTTATCTCTAACATCGTCTGTACTAATATTAATATTTTTAGTAGATCTGGCTCCAACATGGGAAACAAATTAAATAATGATGGCACCATCACGTCATTGGGTGAACAGTAGTATTATCCTTGTTAGTCTATAGAGGCCAGTGCCGAACATTCCCTCACTGTAAACACTGTAACCATAGAAAAGTTCAAACAAAATCGTTCAAGTCTGTCTAAAGGGCCTGTCCCACGGTGATTTTTTTTCGGCGATTGACGGAGTCATATCAGTGTCGCCAAAAGAATTTGAACATTTCGGAATCGAGCGCCGACAAAATAAAAGGTTGCGACACTTGAAAAAAACGTCAATACGTCCTCACGGAAATTTTTCTGTGGCCTGAAACGTCAGTCAATGATGCCGGCAGTCGCCGAAAAAAATCGGCCAAGTGGGACAGGCCCTTTAATGTTCAAAGCCTTGCAGGAAAGAGTAAAGGCCGCGAGTTGATGCAGTCGTACAGTGTAAAGTCAAATGCAGAATTGGCAACTGGAGGATGAGAATACAGGCCCTCCCTGACTTAGATAAGGGTTAATCATAGTCATACAGTGTGGAAACAGGCCCTTCAGCCCAACCTGCCCACACCGGCCAACATGTCCCATGTACACTGTGTTTGGCCCATATCCCGCTAAACCTGTCCTATCCATGTACACCTGTGTTTAAGAAGGAACTGCAGATGCTGGAAAATCGAAGGTAGGCATAAGTATTGGAGAAACTCAGCGGGTGCAGCAGCATCTATGGAGCGAAGGAAATAGGCGACGTTTCGTCCCGAAACGTCGCCTATTTCCTTCGCTCCATAGATGCTGCTGCACCCGCTGAGTTTCTCCAGCACTTTTGTCTACCTATCCATGTACCTGTCCGTTTCATAAATATTGCGATAGTCCCAGCCTCAACTACCTCCTCCCGGCAACTTGTTCCATGCACCCACCACCCTCTGTGTGAAGTGTTTAAGAAAGAACTGCAGATGCTGGAAAAATTGGAGGGAGACAAAAAGGCTGGAGGAACTCAGCGGGTGAGGTAGCATCTATGGAATAGGTGACATTTCGGGTCGAGACCCTTCTTCAGATAGAACAGGTTACCTATTAAAACCTTCCTCCTTCACCATGAACCCATGTCCTCTGGTCCTCGATTCCCCTACTCTGGGCAAGAGACTCTGTGCGACTACCCGATCTATTCCTCTCATAACCATATAACAATTACAGCACGGAAACAGGCCATCTCAGCCCTACAAGTCCATGCCTATTCCTCTCATGATTTTATATACTCATGATAAAGGTCCCGTGAACCCCAGAGTTAAGTCGTGTTTCAGGTCAGAAGCACTGTCCCCATCCCCTTCCCGGGATCTCACATCCATGTATCACCTCTTCCCCAGCCAACAATGGGCTGTTATCAGGCAACTGAACCATCCTACCAACAACCAGAGAGCAGTCCTGAGCCACTTTCTACCTCACTGGAGACCCTCGGACTATCCTTGATCCGACTTTACTGGGCTTTATCTTGCACTAAACGTTATTCTCTTCATCATGTATCTGTACACTGGACGGCCCGATTGCAATCGTGTATTGTCTTTCCGCTGACTGGTTAGCACGCAACAGAAGCCTTTCACTGTACCTCGGTACATGTGACGATAAACTGAAGTCAAACTGAAACTCATTATGAGCTCCACCCTTGGTCGTCTGTTGCTGGCATGCGTTGATCTGGCCTTTTACTGCCAGCAGTTCCCTCCCATCTACTTTCGTCCCGACCCAAAACGTCACCCGTCCATTTTCTCCAGAGACCCGCTGAGTTACTCCAGCACTCTGTGAAACGTCACCTATCCATATTCTCCACAGATGCTGCCTGACCCGCTGAGTTACTCCAGCACTCTGTGAAACGTCACCTATCCATGTTCTCCACAGATGCTGCCTGACCCGCTGAGTTACTCCAGCACTTTGTGAAACGTCACCTATCCATGTTCTCCACAGATGCTGCCTGACCCGCTGAGTTACTACTTTGTGAAATGTCACCTATCCATGTTCTCCACAGATGCTGCCTGACCCGCTGAGTTACTCCAGCACTCTGTGAAACATCACCTATCCATGTTCTCCGCAGATGCTGCCTGATCCGCTGAGTTACTCCAGCACTCTGTGAAACGTCACCTATCCATGTTCTCCACAGATGCTGCCCGACCTGCTGAGTTACTCCAGCACTCTGTGTTTTACTTTGGGTAATATCAACATTGCAACATGCTAAGATCGAGTATTTGGCTTACATAGCATGGCCAGCATTATTCTTAAGTAATTTATTGAGAGTTTGTAGCATGGAAGTGTAATATATTTGTTCAGCAAACTGGATGTGGAAAAGAAGGCAGGAGAATGGGGTTAGGTGGGAGAAATAGATCAGCCACGATTGAATGGCGGAGTAGACTTGATGGCCTAATGGCCTAATTCTGCTCCTATCACTTATGATCTCATGATCAAACATAAAACTCAGTATATACAATCTTCGTTCGCTACTGTCGGACATCCTTTAGCAAACTACCGACCCGAAACGTCACCCATTCCTTCTCCCCAGAGATGCTGCCTGTCCCACTGAGTAACTCCAGCATTTAGTGTCGACCCTCGATGTAAATCAGCATCTGTAGTTCCTTCCACCACAACCTGTTTTACCTGAACTCTGTCCAATCTCAGCTGTTTAACCGCATCTCTGCTCGTTAATGAGGCGTTGATTTTTTACATTGCTGCTTAATGTTAATATTATGTGTTGTTCTTATTGTATATTTCGTAATAAATATCTGCTAAATATAGTTAACCTCTTTCCCACAAGCCACACTGAATGAAGAATAGTTTTCATCAGCTACGCTTACCCCTCTAGGTCCAGACACTGTCGTTCAGTTTAAGCAAGAGCAGTTCAGGAGATAAGGTGCTGCAGGACTTTTGTAGAAGCAATTCCAGTTGTGGCATCTCCCTCCATAGCACACGCACACGCACACACACACGTGCACACACGTACGCACACACACACACGTACGCACACATACACACGTACGCACACATACACACGTACGCACACATACACACGCGCACACGCAGGCACTCGCACACACACACACACGCACACACACACACACACACACACACGTGCGCGCACACACACACATACACACACACGCACACACACACACACGCACATACACATACACACACACACACACACACACACACACACACACACACACACACACACACGCACGCACACACACACACACACACACACGCACGCACACACACACACACACACACACACACTTACACACACACACACACACACACACACACACACACACACACACACACACACACACACACACACACACACACACACGCACACACACACACACACACACACACACACACACACACACACGCACACACACACACGCACACACACACACACACACGCGCCCCATACACACACACCTATCTTGTGGACATTATTATTGTTAGTATTGTGTGATGTGTGTTGCTTTTATTTCATATTTCATAATATCTGGAGATGAGGAGAAATGTCTTGAGTCAGAGGGTGGTGAATCTGTGGAATTCTTTGCCACAGACGGCTGTGGAGGCCAAGTCAGTGGATATTTTTAAGGCAGAGATAGACAGATCTTGATCAGTGCGGATGTCAGAGGGGTCACGGGGAGAAGGCAGGAGAATGGGGTTGCGAGGGAGAGATTGATCAGCCACCATTGGATGACAGAATAGACTGGATGGGCCGAATGGCCTAATTCTCCTGCTATTACTGATTCACGGCACGAAGGATGGAATTCCTCGTCCCGTTGCCGACGGAGAACAAGACGAACAAGTGAACGACGACACGAGATGTCCGAGCGATGGCGCCGGCTGAAGGACGCAGGCGCGTCTGACCGAGTCGCTGGGGGGGAGACAGGGCGAACTCCTGACGTTGGGTCGACGATTTGGAGAAGGTGCCCCCGACTGGAGAGGGGGCCACAGCCCCGACACACAAAGGCAATCACGAAGAGTTCTTGTCCCGTTCGGGATGAAAGGGCACCTGCACAGTCCAAGCACTTCCGGCTTTCTGCTCTTGTAAGACACACTGCGGCTGTGCAGTGTTAATGGCTAGGGTCTGTGGAACCTGCGGAGAAGACAATAAAACCACGTCAAGAACAAGGTACTAGAATGTTGCCTGGGTTTCAGCAACTAAGTTACAGAGAAAGGTTGAACAAGTTAGGGCTTTATTCTTTGGAGCGCAGAAGGTTAAGGGGGGACTTGATAGAGGTTTTTTAAATGATGAGAGGGATAGACAGAGTTGACGTGGAAAAGCTTTTCCCACTGAGAGTAGGGAAGATTCAAACAAGGGGACATGACTTGAGAATTAAGGGACTGAAGTTTAGGGGTAACATGAGGGGGAACTTCTTTACTCAGAGATTGGTAGCTGTGTGGAATGAGCTTCCAGTGAAGGTGGTGGAGGCAGGTTCGTTTTTATCATTTAAAAAAAAATTGGATAGTTATATGGATGGGAAGGGAATGGAGGGTTATGGTCTGAGCGCAGGTATATGGGACTAGGGGAGATTATGTGTTCGGCACGGACTAGAAGGGTCGAGATGGCCTGTTTCCGTGCTGTAATTGTTATATGGTTATATGGTTATATGGTACAAATGGACACAAAATGCTGGAGTAACCCAGCGGGTCAGGCAGCACCTCTGGAGAACATGGATAGGTGATGTTTCCGGTCGAGATCTGAATCGTCACCTATTCCTTCTCTCCAGAGATGCTGCCCCGACCCGCTGAGTTACTCCAGCACTTTGTGTGTACATCTTCCATGTAAACCAGCGCCTGCAGTTCCTTCCCACGCAAGAAACTGCAGATGCTGGTTAATACTCAACCACACATCACACAAACCAACCTCCCTCCCATCGACT
This sequence comes from Leucoraja erinaceus, assembly GCF_028641065.1. Classification (NCBI taxonomy): domain Eukaryota; kingdom Metazoa; phylum Chordata; class Chondrichthyes; order Rajiformes; family Rajidae; genus Leucoraja; species Leucoraja erinaceus. The sequence goes on along the minus strand of NC_073378.1, from coordinate 25,469,671 downwards.
CCATCTACACCTCATGCTGCCTCGGCAAGGCCAGCAGCACCATCAAGGACCCCGGTCATTCCCTCTTCTCCCATTCCACCATCGGGAAAGAGGTACAGAAGTGTGAAAACACACACCTCCAGATTCAGGGACAGTTTCTTCCCAGCTGTTTTCAGGCAACTGAACCATCCCCACCACAACCAGAGAGCAGTGCTGAACTACTATCTACCTCAATGGAGACCCTAAGACTATTTTTAATTGGACTTTTCTGGACTTTATCTTGCACTAAATGTTATTCCCTTTATCCTGTGTCCGTACACTGTAAATGGATCGATTGTAATCATGCGTTGTCTTTCCGCTGACTGGTTAGCACACAACAAAGGTTTTTAAACTGTATATTAGTACACATAGTGTCGCCAACTCTCCCGTATTTGACCGCTACTACTCGGGTCGAGGGGACTGTCGGGTCGGAGCGCCGCGTCCGGCCCCGCCTCACCCGTCCCGACGTAGTGCAGCCCATGGAGTACAGCAGCAGCAGCGCCTCGTCGGTCAGTCGGCAGCCCGGCCAGCTGTCCGACCTTTGAACCTTCGCTTACCGCCACCACCACCCCTCCTTCTCATGGCCGATCATCGGTTCGTGAGTTGGACGGGGCGATGGACTTTGTGTGAGCAATGTCGCGCGGCCCCCGGGCCAAAACTCCTCAGCTGGCCCCACCGGCTGGGCTTTGTGTGCAGTCCAGCACCCGGGGCCAACTCATCATTCACCCAGCCACGGCCCAGTCGCTCAACGAATTGCCGTCGGGAATTTGTCCCGGATTTTGACCTCTTGTCCCTTATTTGGGAGTGAGAACGTTGGCGACACTAAGTACATGTGACAATGAACCAAACACCTTGCCCACCAAGTGATCATCCATACACTAGTTCTGACCTACACACTCTGGGGGCAATACATGTGACAATAAACTAAACTAAAGTGAATTAAACTAAGCTCGATGACTACGATTATAACATATCGTTGGTTCGCTCACCTCGTTAGATGCCGACTTAATTCATGTACTTCCATCTCAGTACTCTTGAATTCATTCAGTTCTTTACGAATAGCAGCCTGCAATGAAAAAAAACACAGTTGAATGTAGAGAAATATTGATTTCCTCCCAAGAATTTTAGTTATGGTTTTCATATTAACCATATAACCATATAACAATTACAGCACGGAAACAGGCCATCTCGGACCTACAAGTCCGTGCCGAACAACTTTTTTCCCTTAGTCCCACCTGCCCGCACTCATGCCATAACCCTCCATTCCCTTCTCATCCATATACCTATCCAAATTATTTTTAAATTATACCTGCCTCCACCACTTCCACTGGAAGCTCATTCCACACCGCTACCACTCTCTGAGTAAAGAAGTTCCCCCTCATGTTACCCTTAAACTTCTGTCCCTTAATTCTGAAGTCATGTCCTCTTGTTTGAATCTTTCCTATTCTCAAAGGGAAAAGCTTGTCCACATCAACTCTGTCTATCCCTCTCATCATTTTAAAGACCTCTATCAAGTCCCCCCTTAACCTTCTGCGCTCCAGAGAATAAGTTGTGAGCCTGTGGAATTTTCTGCATCAGAGGGCGGTGGAGGCCGATTCTCTGGATGTTTTCAAGAGAGAGTTACGGGCCTGTCCCACTGTACGAGTTCATTCAAGAGTTTCTCCCGAGTTTCTCCTGATTCAAACTTGAAGATTTACGGTAATGGCCGCTCGTAGATACTCGGGGTTCTCGTGGACATTTTTCAACATGTTGAAAAATCTTCACGAGCTTACCGCGTTTCCCGTTGGCGTTACGAGCCGCTAAGGGACGCCGTGACCTCCAACGTACCCGCTACGTACATTCTACGTGCTTCCCTTTGATTTTTTTTAAAAACTCGGGAGAGCTCTTGAATTAGCTCGTACAGTGGGACAGGCCCTTCAGACGCTACTCTACACACACTAGGGACAATTTTTACTCATACAACAAGCCAATTAGTCGACAAACCTGTACGTCTTTAGAGTGTGGGAGGAAAATGAAGATTTCGGAGAAAACCCACGAGGTCACGGGGAGAACATACAGACAGCACCCGTAGTCGGGATCAAACCCGGGTCTCCAGCGCTGCATTCGCTGTGAGGCAGGAACTCTACCGCCGTGCCACCGTGGCCACTCCGTAATGTTCGGGGATCGCTGGTCAGCGCGGACTGTGTGGGCCGAGGGTCTGCATCCGCGCTGTACCTCTAAACTAAACTAAACTAAACTAAGATGTGCAAGAAATAACTGCAGATGCTGGTTTAAATCGAAGATAGACACAAAATGCTGGAGTAACTCAGCGGGACAGGCAGCATCTCTGAAGAGAAGGAATGGCCGACATTTTGGGTTGAGACCCTTCTTCAGACTGATGTCAGGGGAGAGGGCAGGACAGAGATAGAATGTAGTCGGAGACAGTAAGACTGGTGGGAGAACTGGGAAGGGGGAGGGGATGGAGAGGGAAAGCAAGAGCTATTTGAAGTTGGAGAAGGCAATGTTCATACCACTGGGGTGTAAGCTGCCCAAGCAAAATATGAGGTGCTGTTCCTCCAATTTGCGCTGGGCCTCACTCAGATTCAGATTCAGATTCAGATTTAATTTTAATTGTCATTGTCAGTGTACAGTACAGAGACAACGAAATGCATTTAGCATCTCCCTGGAAGAGCGACATAGCAAATGATTTGAATAAATAATAATAAGTGTCCGGGGGGGGGGGGGGGGGGGGGGGTGATTGGCAGTCACCGAGGTACGTTGTTGAGTAGAGTGACAGCCGCCGGGAAGAAGCTGTTCCTCGACCTGCTGGTTCGGCAACGGAGAGACCTGTAGCGCCTCCCGGATGGTAGGAGGGTAAACAGTCCATGGTTGGGGTGAGAGCAGTCCTTGGCGATGCTGAGCGCCCTCCGCAGACAACGCTTGCTTTGGACAGACTCAATGGAGGGGAGCGAGGAACCGGTGATGCGTTGGGCAATTTTCACCACCCTCTGCAGTGCTTTCCGATCGAAGACAGAGCAGTTGCCATACCATCCTGTGATGCAGTTGGTAAGGATGCTCTCGATGGTGCAGCGGTAGAAGTTCACCAGGATCTGAGGAGACAGATGGACCTTCTTCAGTCTCCTCAGGAAGAAGAGACGCTGGTGAGCCTTCTTGACCAGAGTTGAGGTATTGTGGGTCCAAGAGAGGTCATCGGAGATGTTGACTCCCAGGAACCTGAAGCTAGAAACACGTTCCACCTCCGTCCCGTTAATGTGGATGGGGGTGTGCGTGCCGCCTCTGGACTTCCTGAAGTCTACAATGAGCTCCTTGGTGATGACAATGGAGGAGGCCCAGGACAGAAAGGTCAGATTGGGAATGGGAGGGGGAGTTGAAGTGCTGGTCCACCGGGAGATCGGGTAGGTTATGGCGGACTGAGCGGTGGTGTTCAGCGAAACGATCGCTGAGAGTGACTCCAGCATTTGGTGTTGAAACTAAAGTATGTTGTGACCAGCGTGGTGTGATGAATCCACATCCCCGTTCGCCGATGTCTCACCTTGTCGGCAGCGGTCAGCCGCGTCCAGGGTTTGTCAGCCCGCCTGTCGTAATCCTGGGCTTCGGCCACTTCCACGTAGTCGCTGAAGCGGATGAGAATCTTCCGTTCTCTCAGCTCCTCCACCGTCGGCCTTTGGCTTAGCTAGAAAAAAAACAACACCGACATTGCAGTTTACTGCAGAAAATCAAACCCTAGTCACCCTGCTCACTGTCAGTTCACCAGTTACAGGAGCAGAGTTAGGCCGCTCAGCCCATCAAGTCTACTCCGCCATTCAATAGAGTGGATGTGGAGAGCATGTTTCCATTAGTGGGAGAGTCTAAGACCAGAGGCAACAGCCTCAGAATTAAAGCACGTTCTTTTAGGAAGAAGATGACAATAGACAATAGACAACAGGCAATGGGTGCAGGAGGAGGCCATTCGGCCCTTCGAGCCAGCACCGCCATTCAATGTGATCATGGCTGATCATCCACAATCAGTACCCCGTTCCTGCCTTCTCCCCATATCCCCTGACTCCGCTATCTTTAAGAGCCCTATCTAGCTCTCTCTTGAAAGCATCCGGAGAACCTGCCCCCACCGCCTTCTGAGGCAAAGAATTCCACAGATGAGGAGGAATTTTTTTGTCAGAGGGTGGTGAATCTGTGGAATTATTTGCCACAAAACACTGTGGAAGCAAAGTCAGTGGATATTTTTAAGGCAGAGACAGATTCTTGATTAGTACGGGTGTCAGGGGTTATGGAGAGAAGGCAGGAGAATGGGGTTAGGAGGGAGAAATAGATCAGCCATGATTGAATAGAAACAGAGAAACATAGAAATTAGGTGCAGGAGTAGGCCATTCGGCCCTTCGAGCCTGCACCGCCATTCAATATGATCATGGCTGATCATCCAACTCAGTATCCCGTACCTGCCTTCCCTCCATACCCCCTGATCCCCTTAGCCACAAGGGCCACATCTAACTCCCTCTTAAATATAGCCAATGGACTGGCCTCAACTACCCTCTGTGGCAGAGAGTTCCAGAGATTCACCACTCTCTGTGTGAAAAAAGTTCTTCTCATCTCGGTTTTAAAGGATTTCCCCCTTATCCTTAAGCGGTGACCCCTTGTCCTGGCCTTCCCTAACATCGGGAACAATCTTCCTGCATCTAGCCTGTCCAAACCCCTTAAGAATTTTGTAAGTTTCTATAAGATCCCCTCTCAATATTCTAAATTCTAGAGAGTATAAACCAAGTCTATCCAGTCTTTCTTCATAAGACAGTCCTGACATCCCAGGAATCAGTCTGGTGAACCGTCTCTGCACTCCCTCTATGGCAATAATGTCCTTCCTCAGATTTGGAGACCAAAACTGTACGCAATACTCCAGGTGTGGTCTCACCAAGACCCTGTACAACTGCAGTAGAACCTCCCTGCTCCTATACTCAAACTGCCTGCTGTTTGCCTACTTTCAATGACTGGTGTACCATGACACCCAGGTCTCGCTGCATCTCCCCCTTTCCCAATCGGCCACCACTTAGATAATAGTCTGCTGTCCTGTTTTTGCCACCAAAATGGATAACCTCACATTTATCCACATTATACTGCATCTGCCAAACATTTGCCCACTCACCCAGCCTATCCAAGTCACCCTGCAGTCTCCTAGCATCCTCCTCACAGCTAACACTGCCCCCCAGCTTAGTGTCATCCGCAAACATGGAGATATTGCCTTCAATTCCCTCATCCAGATCATTAATATATATTGTAAATAGCTGGGGTCCCAGTACTGAGCCTTGGGGTACCCCACTAGTCACTGCCTGCCATTGTGAAAAGGACCCGTTTTGGGTGGAGTAGACTTGATGGACCAAATGGCCTAATTCTGCTCATATCACTTATGATCAATTATGGCTGATCTATCTCTCCCTCCCAACCTTATTCTCCTGCCTTCTCCCCATAACCCCTGACACCCGCACCAATCAAGAATCTATCTATCTCTCACATAAAAATATCGAGTCTATCCAGTCTTTCTTCATATGAAAGTCCTGAAATCCCAGGAATCAGTCTGGTGAACCTTCTCTGTACTCCCTCTATGGCAAGAATGTCTTTCCTCAGATTAGGAGACCAAAACTGTACGCAATACTCCAGGTGTGGTCTCACCAAGACCCTGTACAACTGCAGTAGAACCTCCCTGCTCCTATACTCAAATACTTTTGCTATGAATCCTAACATACCATTTGCTTTCTTCACTGCCTGCTGCACCTGCATGCCTACTTTTAATGACTGGTGTACCATGGCACCCAGGTCTCGTTGCATCTCCCCTTTTCCTAATCGGCCACCATTCAAATAATAGTCTACTTTCCTGTTTTTGCCACCAATGTGGATAACCTCACATTTAGCCTGGACCTAGGGAACAAGTTGAATCACGAGTTAAAATTGGCATGTAGTAAAAGTAACACTGTGGTTGTTATGGGAGATTTCAACATGCAGGTAGACTGGGAAAATCAGGTTGGTACTGGACCCCAAGAAAGGGACTTTGTAGAGTGCCTTTGTGATGGATTCTTTGAGCAGCTTGTATTGGAGCCTACCAGGGAGAAGGCAATTCTGGATTTAGTGTTATGTAATGAACCGGATTTGATAAAGGACCTCGAGGCTAATGAGCCATTAGGAGGCAGTGATCATAACATGGTCAGGTTTAATCTACAATTGGACAGGGAGAAGAGTAGATCGGAGGTGCCAGTGTTGCAGTTGAATAAAGGGGACTATGGGGCCATGAGGGAGGAGCTGGCCAAAGTTGACTGGATAGATACACTAGCAGGGATGACAGTGGAACAACAATGGCTGGTGTTTCTAGGAATAATACAGAAGGTGCAGGATCAGTTCATTCCTAGGAGGAAGAAAGATTCCAAGGGGAGTAAGGGGCGACCGTGGCTGACAAGGGACATCAGGGACAGTATAAAAATTAAAGTGATGAAGTACAACGTAGCAAAGATGAGCGGGAAGCAAGAGGATTGGGTAATGTTTAAAGAACAACAGAAGATAACTGAAAAGACAATACGGGGATAAAAGATGACGTACGAAGGTAAGCTAGCCAAGAATATAAAGCAGGATAGTAAAAGCTTCTTTAGGTATGTGAAGAGGAAACAAATAGTTAAGACCAAAGTTGGACCCTTGAAGACCGAAAAAGGTGAATTTATTATGGGGAACAAGGAAATGGCAGATGAGTTGAACAGTTACTTTGGATCTGTGTTCACTAAGGAGGACACAAACAATCTTCCTGATATACTAGTGGCCAGAGGATCTGGGGTGACGGAGGAACTGAAGGAAATCCACATTAGGCAGGAAATGGTGTTGGATAGACTGATGGGACTGAAGGCTGATAAATCCCCAGGGCCTGATGGTTTGCATCCCAGGGTATTTAAGGAAGTGGCTCTAGAAATCGTGGATGCATTGGTGATCATTTTCCAATGCTCTATAGACTCAGGGTCAGTTCCTGGGGATTGGAGGGTAGCTAATGTTATCCCACTTTTTAAGAAAGCCGGGGGAGAGAAAAAGGGGAATTATAGACCAGTTAGCCTGGACATCGGTGGTGGGGAAGATGCTGGAGTCAATTACAAAAGATAAGATAGCCACACATTAGGATAGCAGTAACAGGATCGGTCCGAGTCAGCATGGATTTACGATGGGGAAATCATGCTTGACTAATCTTCTGTAATTTTTTGAAGATGTAACTAGGAAAATGGACAAGGGGGAAAGCATTTGATAAGGTCCCGCATAGGAGATTAGTGGGCAAAATTAGGGCACATGGTATTGGGGGTAGAGTGCTGACATGGATAGAGAAGTGGTTGGCAGACAGGAAACAAAGAATAGGGATTAACGGGTCCCTTTCAGAATGGCAGGCAGTGACTAGTGGGGTACCGCAAGGCTCGGTGCTGGGACCGCAGCTATTTACAATATACATCAATTATTTGGATGAAGGGATTCAAAGTAGCATTAGCAAATTTGCAGATGACACAAAGCTGGGTGGCAGTGTGAACTGTGAGGAGGATGCTATGAGAATGCAGGGTGACTTGGACAGGTTGCAGTGGGCAGATGCATGGCAGATGACGTTTTATGTGGATAAATGTGAGGTTACCACTTTGGTAGCAAAAACAGGAAGGCAGATTACTATCTAAATGGGAAAAGGGGAAGTACAACGGGATCTGGGGGTCCTTGTTCATCAGTCTATGAAAGTAAGCATGCAAGTAGAGCAGGCAGTGAAGAAAGCAAATGGCATGTTGGCCTTCATAACAAGAGGAATCGAATATAGGTTCAAAGAGGTCCTTCTGCAGTTGTACAGAGCCCTAGTGAGACCGCACCTGGAGTATTGTGTGCAGTTTTGGTCCCCTAATTTGAGGAAGGACATTCTTGCTATTGAGGCAGTGCATAGGTTTACAAGGTTAATTCCCGGGATGGCGGGACTGTCATATGCTGAGAGAATGGAGCGGCTGGGCTTGTACACTCTGGAGTTTAGAAGGATGAGAGGGATATCTCATTGAAACATATAACATTGTTAAAGGCTTGGACACGCTAGAGGCAGGAAACATGTTCCCGATGTTGGGGGAGTCCAGATCCAGGGGCCACAGTTTAAGAATAAGGAGTAAGCCATTTAGAACGGAGACGAGGAAACACTTTTTCTCACAGAGATTTGTGAGTCTGTGGAATTCTCTGCCTCAGAGGGCGGAGGTGGCAGGTTCTCTGGATGCTTTCAACAGAGAGCTTGATAGGGCTCTTAAAAAGAGCGTAGTCAGGGGATATGGGGAGAAGGCAGGAACGGGGTACTGATTGGGGATGATCAGCCATGATCACATTGAATGGTGGTGCTGGCTCGAAGGGCTGAATGGCCTACTCCTGCAACCTATTGTCTATTGTGTTTTAAATATTGTTACCTGCCTGAACTGCTTCCTCCAGCAGCTCATTTCATACACCTATTGTAATCAGTGTGAAAAGGCTGCACCTCAGGTTCCTATTAACTCTTTCCCCTCTCACCTTGAGCCAATGTCCTCTGGTCCGGCGATTCCCCTACTCTGCGTAACAGACTCTGTGCAACTACCCGATTTATTCCCATCATGATCTGTACATGTCAATAAGTTCACCCTTCAGTGCAGCGTAGGTTCACCAGGTTAATTCCCGGGATGGCAGGACTATCATATGCTGAGAGAATGGGGCAGCTGGGCTTGTACACTCTGGAGTTTAGAAGGATGAGAGGGAATCTTATTGAAATATATAAGATTATTAAGGGTTTGGACACGCTAGAGGCAGGAGACATGTTCTCCATGTTGGGGGAGTCCAGAACCAGGAGCCACAGTTTAGGAATAAGGAGTAAGCCATTTAGAACGGAGATGAGGAAACACTTTTTCACACAGAGAGTTGTGAGTCTGTGGAATTCTCTGCCTCAGAGGGTGGTGGAGGCAGGTTCTCTGGATGCTTTCCAGAGCTCTTAAAGATAGTGGAGTCAGGGGATATAGGGAGAAGGCAGGAACAGGATACTGATTGTGGATGATCAGCCATGTTCACATTGAATGGCGGTGCTGCCTCGAAGGGCCGAATGGCCTACTCCTGCACCTATTGTCTATCCACCTGCGCTCCAAGATAGTGTGCAACATGCTAGTAGACAAAAAATGAAACATAATGATGGATTAACTCAGCGGGTCAAGCAGCATCTTATAAAGAAAGCACATCAGCGCCTCTACTTCCTGAGAAGATTACGGAGAGTCAGTATGTCAAGGAGGACTCTCTCGAACCTCTACAGGTGCACAGTAGAGAGCATGCTGACCGGTTGCAAATAAATGCAGAAAGTTGTGACCACTGCCCTGTCCATCATCGGCTCTGACCTCCCCACCATCGAGGGGATCTATCGCAGTCGCTGCCTCAAAAAGGCTGCCAACATCATCAAAGACCAACACCATCCTGGCCACACACTCATCTCTCCGCTGCCATCAGGTAGAAGGTACAGGAGCCTGAAATCTGCAACATCCAGATTCAGGAACAGCTTCTTCCCCACAGCCATCAGGCTATTAAACACAACATCAAACTCTGAACTATAACAGCCTATTGTACTTTATCTGTTATTTTATGTGTACATTTATGGTCTATGCTATATAGACACACTGAACTGTTCTGTATTTATGCTCACAATACTCTGTTGTGCAGCAGCAAGCAAGAATTTCATTGTTCTACCTGGGGTAGATGACAATAAACTCTCTTGACTTGACTTGACTTGAATATGGATAGGTGACGTTTCACAGAGTGCTTATAGCCACTGTATGCCCTCTAGTGTTAGATATTTCCACTTTGGGCAAATAAAGGTTCTGACTGTCATATAACCCGACCCGCTGAGTTACTCCAGCACTCTGTGAAACGTCACCTATCCACGTTCTCCACAGATGCAGCCTGACCCGCTGAGTTAATGGCACCTATCCATGTTCTCCACAGATGCTGCCTGACCCGCTGAGTTACTCCAGCACTCTGTGAAACGTCACCTATCCATGTTCTCCACAGATGCTGCCTGACCCGCTGAGTAACTCCAGCACTCTGTGAAACGTCACCTACCCATGTTCTCCACAGATGCTGCATGGCCTTTTTTTCCACTCAAGATATAAGTGGGCCCTATTTATCACATCCAACAATATTTTGGAATTTGAAATACACTTTTTCTTAGTAGGGGAGGGTTTTTCTTACTAGGGGAGACTCTGAAGAAGGGTTTCGGCCCGAAACGTTGCCTATTTCCTTCGATCCATAGATGCTGCTGCACCCGCTGCGTTTCTCCAGCTTTTTTGTGTACCATCATTCTTGTAAACCTCCTCTGGACCCTCTCCAGAGCCAAGCACATCCTTCCTCAGATATGGGGCCCAAAACCACTCACAAAAGGGGCTGTCCCACTGTGGTGACCTAATTGGCGAGTTTAGAAGAGTTTAGGAGAGTTTGAAAAAGGGACACGTTGAAGACCTCCTTCAACCTCCCTTCGACTATGTTGAAGATTATCTACGACTACCTTTGACTACCTTCGACTACCCTCGATTTCCTATGAATAACGTGCGACCTGCTACGACCTACTTCGACGAAACCTACGAGTAAAATAAGTATCGATTTTTTCCATGGCGACCTTTTTTTACTCGCGGGCATTTTTTTCAGCATGTTGAAAAATACGCCACGGCCTAGCTGAGGCCTCGAGTACGCGGGGACTACTCTCGAGCATGAGTGAGAGTTACAATGACCTCCTAGGACCTGCGAGTATGAGTCGAGGGCAAACTCGCCAGAACTCGAGGATCAGGTCGCCGCAGTGGGACAGGCCCCTAAATGATGAGTTTCCAAGCTACCTGAGCCGCCGACTTCATGCAACAGTTTGTCTCTTGTGGTATTAATAAAACAGCGCTGGCTGGATCTTACTGTGAAGATTAGCAGGTTAATCGTTTATTCATGATCTTCTTTCCTTCTAAAAATAGAGCCCTGTCATTTTCCCAACGACATTTAACGCAACAATATGTCAGCAAAAACACATGGTTGGAAAAGTAAAAGGAAAACTATATGGGCCATGTTAGTTTTTATTGTGACAGGACTGGAGTATACAAACAGTTCTCACCATTGTAGTTTAGTTTAGTCTCATTTATTGTCATAAGTTCATGTGATAGGGGAAGCATTAGGCCATTCGGCCCATCAAGACTACTCCACCATTCGATCATATCTCCCCTCCTTGCTTTGGGAACAGCTACATCCAAGACCGCAAGAAACTGCAGCGAATTGTGGACGCAGCCCAGACCATCACACAAACCAACCTCCCTTCCGTTGACTCCATCTACACCCCACGCTGCCTCGGCAAGGCCAGCAGCATCATCAAGGACCAGTCTCATCCCTGGCCACTCCCTCTTCTCCCCTCTCCCATCGGGCAAGAGGTACAGAAGTGTGAAAACAAACGCACAACTCCAGATTCAGGGACAGTTTCTTCCCAGGCTGTTATCAGGCAACTGAACCATCTTATCACCAACTAGAGAGCGGTCCTGACCTCCCATCTACCTCATTGGAGACGCTAGAACTATCTTTACTGGACTTGACCTTGCACTAAATGTTATTCCCTTTATCCTGTATCTGTACACTGTGGACGGCTCGATTGTAATCATATACAGTCTTTCCGCTGACTTGATAGCACGCAACAGAAGCTTTTCACGTGACAATAATAAATTAAACTAAAGTAAACACTAAACTAATTGTACATTTTCCCCTTACGTTTAAACATCCATTCCCCGCCACTTGATCCAAATCGAATTGTTTCGACTTACCTTCCGCGTCAGTCGTCGTTTTATTTCACGCTTTTCCTCCTCCTCTTCCTGCTCATTCCTTGCTACGGAGACAAATTAGTCAATTGTCTTCATCTGCCAAACAGCAAGGGGGCAGCACCGCGGCGGAGTTGCTGCCTCACCGCGCCAAAGACCCGGGTTCCATCACAACTGCGGGTGCTGTCTGTACGGAGTTTGTACGTTCTCCCCGTGACCTGCCTGGGTTTTCTCCGGGTGCTCCGGTTTCCTCTAACACGCTCCAAAGACGTGCAGGTTTGTAGGTTAATTGGCCTCGGTAACGATTGTAAATTGGTGCGTAGGAGAGTGCTAGTGTACGGGGTGACCGCTGGTATTCTTGCTATTGAGGGAGTGGAGCGGAGGTTCACCAGGTGAATTCCCGCGATGGCGGGACTGTCATATGATGAAAGAATGGATCGACTGGGCTTGTATTCACTGGAAGTTAGGATGAGAGGGGATCTTATTGAAACATATAAAATTCTTAAGGGATTGGACACTCTAGATGCAGGAAAAATGTTCCACATGTTGGGGGAGTCCAGGACCAGGGGCCACACAGTTTAAGAATAAAGGGTAAGCCATTTAGGACTGAGATGAGGAAAAACATTTTTAAGCCAGGGAGTTGTGAATCTGTGGAATTCTCTGCCACGGAAGGCAGTGGAGGCCAATTCACTGGATGTATTCAAGAGAGAGTTGGATTTAGCTCTTAGGGCTAACGGAATCAAGGGATATGGAGAGAAAGCAGGAACGGGGTACTGATTGTGGATGATCAGCCATGATCGTATTGAATGGTGGTGCAGGCTCGAAGGGCCGAATGGCCTACTCCTGCACCTATTGTCTTATGTATCTATGGTCGGCGCGGACTCGGTGGGCCAAAGATCTTGTTTCTGCTCTGAATCTCTAAACTAACTCAACTGAACAATAACTGATTTACAGCAGACACATGAAGTGTGGTTTGAACAGAAATCAAACTGTTCCACCTTTGCAAATGTTGTCATCTTTAGAGTTTACAGTTTAGTTTAGAGTTTACAGGTATAGCGTGGAAACAGGCCCTTCAGCCCACCGAGTCCACACCGACCAGCAATCACTCGTTCACCTAGTTCTATGTTACCCCACGTTCCCGTCCACTCCCTACACACAGCAACGTACAGAAGCCAATTAACCTACGAACCAGCACGTCTTTGGGATGTGTGAGGAATCCGGAACGCCTGGACTAGACCCACCTGCCCACGTTTGGCCCATATCCCACAAACCTGTCCTATCCATGTACCTGTCTAATTGTTTCTTAAATGTTGCGAGAGTACCTGCCTCGACTACCTCCTCCGACAGCTCGTTCCATACACCCACCACCCTTTGTGTAAAAATGTAACCCCTCAGGTTCCTATTAAATCTTTCTCCCCCTCACTTTAAACCTGTGCACTCTGGTTCTCGATTCCCCTTCTCTGGGCAAGAGACCCAAATTATTCCCCTCATGATTTTGTACATCCCTATAGATCACCCCTCATCCTCCTGAGTCCCAGCCTACTCAACCTCCCCCGATAGCTCACACCCTCGAGTTCCGGCAACATCGATCTAAATCTTCTCTGTACCCTTTCCAGCTTGACAACATCTTTCTTATAACATGGTGCCCAAAACTGATCACAATACTCTAAATGCGGCCTCGCCAACATCATATACAACTGCAACATGACCTCCCAATGTCTATACCAGTGGTTCCCAACGTGGGGTGTACGCCCCACAGGGGGGCAATTTGATTTTTAAGGGGGGCAATTGAGCGCGACTGAGGAGGTCTGGGTCCAAATTTTCGATTTTAATTTTTTTGGATTTTCCATCAGGTAAATAGTAAATATGTAAATATGTAGTTTATGTTTCAGATGTTATTTTGAGTAAATCATTTTTTTTGGGTAAAAAAGGTCTTTATTGTGTAGTTATTACATAATCACCGCGCCATCGCCCTTCATGCACGTCGCACGAAGCGCGCGAGGTCATGGGAGAACCTTATTTATTGAATTGGATTTAGAAATGCGATTCAAAGAGCTTTTGCTAAGTTACCCTTATAATATCTATTTCCTCCGTTTTCTCTCAAGGGAAAGCAAGGGGGGGGGGGGGATCAGGATTTTAGAGGTGATTAGGTGGGGCATGGCCAAAAAAAAGGTTGGGAACCACTGGTCTATACTCAATAGACACAAAAAGCTGGAGTAACTCAGCGGGACAGGCAGCATCTCTGGAGAGAAGGAATGGGTGACGTTTCGGGTCGAGACCCTTCTTCCGACCCAGTACTCTGACTGATAAAGGCCAACGTGCCAAAAGCCTTTTTGACCACCCTATCTACCTGTGACTCGACCTTCAGGGAACCATGCACCTGTACTCCTCCCCTCTGTTCTACAACACTCCCCAGAGGCCGACCATTCACTGTGTAGGTCCAGCCCATGTTAGACTTCCCAGAATGTAACATCTCACATTTCATACAAAGCCCATAGTCATAGTCTCTTGTCCAGCATGGAAACACCCTTCAGCCCAACCTGCCCACATCGGCCAACATGCCCCATCCACACTAGTCCCACCTATCCGCATATGACCCATATCGCCCTCAACCTGTCTTATCCGTGCTTCTCAAACGCTGTAATGGTTCCCGCCCCAACCACCTCTCCCAGCAGCTCGTTCCATACGCTCGCCATGTTACGTGAGAGAGGGTAAAGATGAGGGGAAATGTTGCCTCGAGTCCGGGCAACATCCTTGTAAATCCTCCCTGCAACCTTTCCAGCATGACGACATATTTCCTACAACATGGTGCGCGGAGCTGAACACAACACAGTCTTGACGAAGATTACGGAGAGGAAGAAGAACTCACGTTTCAGGATGTTGCGTTGCTCCAGCTCCTCAGCTGTTGGCCTCTGACTCAATCTTCTGTGGAAGAAGCTCAGGGTCAATGTTGGACCTGATACCTCATCGCAGGTTCCCTTACCCCAGCCCTCTCATTATTCCCCATCGATAGACACACGGGAGGAAGTGGGTGCTCAAACCGACCCAGCCGGGACCAAAGAAGTCAATTGTCTTCATAGAAACATAGAAACATAGAAAATAGGTGCAGGAGTAGGCCATTCGGCCCTTCGAGCCTGCACCGCCATTCAATATGATTATGGCTGATCATCCAACTCAGTATCCCGTACCTGCCCTCTCTCCATACCCTCTGATCCCCTTAGCCACAAGGGCCACATCTAACTCCCTCTTAAATATAGCCAATGAACTGGCCTCGACTACCTTCTGTGGCAGAGAGTTCCAGAGATTCACCACTCTCTGTGTGAAAAAAGTTCTTCTCATCTCGGTTTTAAAGGATTTCCCCCTTATCCTTAAGCTGTGACCCCTTGTCCTGGACTTCCCCAACATCGGGAGCAATCTTCCTGCATCTAGCCTGCCCAACCCCTTAAGAATTTTGTAAGTTTCTATTTAAACTGTTCATTTAAGGTGGACACTAAATGCTGGAGTAACTCAGCGGGTCAGGCAGCATCTGTAGAGAACATGGATAGGTGACGTTTCACAGAGTGCTGGAGTAACTCAGCGGGTCAGGCAGCATCTCTGGAGAACATGGATAGGTGACGTTTCACAGAGTGCTGGAGTAACTCAGCGGGTCAGGCAGCATCTGTAGAGAACATGGATAGGTGACGTTTCACAGAGTGCTGGAGTTACTCAGCGGGTCAGGCAGCATCTCTGGAGAACATGGATAGGTGACGTTTCACAGAGTGCTGGAGTATCTCAGCGGGTCAGGCAGCATCTGTGGAGAACATGGATAGGTGACGTTTCACAGAGTGCTGGAGTAACTCAGTGGGTCAGGCAGCATCTCTGGAGAACATGGATATGTGACATTCATAAGTGATAGGAGCAGAATTAGGCCATTCAGCCCACCGTTGACTCCTCCATTCATCAATCTCACAACCCCATTCTCCTGCCTTCTCCTCATAACTACTGACACCCGTACTAATCAAATATCTATCTATCTATCTCTGCCTTAAAAATAGCCACTGACGTTGCCTCCAGTTTTCAGATTTTTCAGTTTACAGTTTAGTTTATTGTGGCCTGTACTGAGGTACAGTGAAAAGATTTTGTTGCGTGCTAACCAGTCAGCAGAAAGACAACACATGATTACAATCGACGCATTCACAGTGTACAGATACATGATAAAGGAATAACGTTTAGTGCAAGGTTAAACCAGCAAAGCCTGACTAAAGATAGTCCAAGGGTCTCAAATGAGGTAGATGGGAAGTCAGGACCACTCTCTAGTTGTGGTAGGATGATTCAGTTGCCTGATAACAGCTGGGAAGAAACTGTCCCTGAATCTGGATGTGTGCATTTTTACACTTCTGTACCTCTTGCCTGATGGGAGAGGGGAGAAGAGGGAGTGAGACTGGTCCATCATAAGTTATAGGAAACTGCCTGTAAAAAGATTCTGTCTGAAAAATGTTCTCACTGTAATAGATTCTGCCTGGGTTTTCTCCGGGTGGCCCATTTCCTCCCACACTCCAAAGACGTGCATGTTTATAGGTTAATTGGCTTAACTAACAACTGTAAATTGTCTCCAGTGTGTAGGATAATGATGAAGTATGACACAAAGCTGGGTGGCAGTGTGAACTGTGAGGAGGATGCTATGAGAATGCAGGGTGACTTAGACAGGTTGGGTGAGTGGGCAGATGCATGGCAGATGAAGTTGAATGTGGATAAATGTGAGGTTATCCACTTTAGTGGCAAAAACAAGAAGGCAGATTACTATCTAAATGGCGTCAAATTGGGAAAAGGGGAAGTACAACGGGATCTGGGTGTGCTTGTTCATCAGTCTATGAAAGTAAGCATGCAGGTACGACAGGTAGTAAAGAAAGCAAATGGCATGTTGGCCTTTATAACAAGAGGAGTCGAGTGTAGGAGCAAAGAGGTCCTTCTGCAGTTGTACAGGGCCCTAGTGAGACCACACCTGGAGTATGATCCCTTCATTATCACCTATTCCACAGCCAACAATGGACCATTGTGGGCTCCACATTTCTTGAGCAATTGGTGCCGGCTCTGATCTGTTCCGCACCTTTTCATACCACCCTCTCTCCTGACTCTCCCCAGTCTGAAGAAGCATCTTGATACGAAACGTTATCTATTCCTTGTCTCCAGAGATGCTGACTGCGGTTGCTGTCTGTACGGAGTTTGTATGTTCTCCCTGTGACTGCATGAGTTTAATAGACAATAGGCAATAGGTGCAGGAGTAGGCCATTCGGCCCTTCGAGCCAGCACCGCCATTCAATCTGATCATGGCTGATCATTCCCAATCAGTACCCCGTTCCTGCCTTCTCCCCATATCCCTTGACCCCGCTATTTTTAAGAGCCCTATCTAGCTCTCTCTTGAAAGCATCCAGAGAATTGGACTCCACCGCCCTCCACCTGAGGCAGAGAATTCCACAGACTCACCCCTCTCTGTGAGAAAAAGTGTTTCCTCTTCTCCGTTCTAAATGGCTTACTCCTTATTCTTAAACTGTGGCCCCTGGTTCTGGACTCCCCCAACATCGGGACCATGTTTCCTGCCTCTAGCATGTCCAAGCCCTTAACAATCTTATGTTTCAATGAGATATCCTCTCATCCTTCTAAACTCCAGTGTATACGAGCCCAGCTGCTCCACTCTCTCAGCATATGACAGTCCCCTCATCCCGGGAATTAACCTTGTAACGCTGCACTCCCTCAATAGCAAGATTTCTCTGAGTGCTCTGGTTTCCTCCCACAATCAAAGGCCCTACAGTTTTAGCGGTAAGAATTGTAAAATGTCCCCAGTGTGTGCAGGGTAGTGTTCGTGTACGGGGTGATCGCTGGTCGACGCGCACTCGAAATGGCGCCAAATTGTCGACTCTGTATTTGGTCAGAGTGGGTTATTGCTATATACTTGTACTGTGTGGTGGGCTCCAGAGTGCTGAGACCGCCGACTCCCAACATCGCGGAGCTGTGGTTGCGGAGCTTCCAGCCGCCGCCGCGCTGACTTTAAACACCGCGGAGCCTGGGATCTCTCGCCGAGATCGCCAGTGTCGGAGCTCCGACCAGCGCGGCCTGTGGACTTGGGGAGCCGCGGTCTCCGGGGAGGAAGTGGCCGTGCCAGATACTCCAGGTCGCTGAGAGAGTTCTCCCGACGCCAGAGCTTCATCATCCGGTAAGTGGGCCTGTAACATCGGGCTGCCGTCGCGGCCACTGTGGAGGCCTCAGTAGGCCCAACCATGGGTGAACAGGGGAAGAGGACTGGACTTTGCTGCCTTCCCTCACAGTGGGAACTAATGTGGGGGGATCTTTGTATGTTTTACGCTAAATTCTTTTTTAATCTGGTGTCTTAATTTTATTGGTGTGCTGCAAGTTATCTCAATTCTCCTGAGAAAGTATCTGTCTGTCTGTCTGTCTGTCTGTCTGTCTGTCTGTCTGTCTGTCTGTCTGTCTGTCTGTATGTCTGTCTGTCTGTCTGTCCATCTATCTATCTCTGGCTCTGGAGAGAGTCCAGAGGAGGTTTACAAGAATGAGCCCAGGAATGAGTGGGTTAACCTATGATGAGCTTTTGACGGCACTGGGCCTGTACTCGCTGGAGTTTAGAAGAATGAAGGGGGGGACCCCATTGAAGTACAGAAAAGGCTCGGATAGAGTGGATGGGGAGAGGATGTTTCCACTAGTGGGAGAGTCCAGGTCACAGCCTCAGAATTAAAGGACGTTCTTTTGGGAAGGAGATGAGGAGAAATGTCTTTAGTCAGAGGGTGGTGAATCTGTGGAATTCTTTTCCACAGAAGGCTGTGGAGGCCAAGTCAGTGGATATTTTTAAGGCAGAGATAGATATTGTAGATTCTTGATCAGTGCGGGTGTCAGAGGTTATGGGGAGAAGGCAGGAGAATGGGGTTAGGACGGAGAGATAGATCAGCCGTGATTGAATGGCGGAGTAGACTTGTTCAGCTGTATAGCCAAATTCTATTCCTATCACGCATTAACTAACAAATTCACAGTGCCCTCCATAATGCTTGGGACAAAGACCCATCATTATTTATTTGCCTCTGTGCTTCACAATTTGAGATTTGTAATAGACAAAAAATCACATGTGGTTAAAGTGCACATTGTCAGATTTTATTAAAGGCCATTTTGGTATATTTTAGTTTCAAATAAATGAATGAATGAACGAATAGGTTTATTGGCCAAGTATTCACATACTTGGCCAATAAATTTGTCTTGGTGCTCCGCCCACAAGTGACAACATGACATATAGTGACAGTTAGTAATGACACATAAAACATTAAACACTAATAATAAAACATTATTGATTAAACATGTGAATTAAATAAAATACCAGAGCAAAAGGAGGCTACATGATGGGTCTTTGTCTCAAATATTATGGGGGGCGCTTCTCCGAAACCACGAGTCAGCCAGATTGGCATGTTACCGACCTGGTCAGCTTTGTTCCGATCTGCTGCCGCATTTCCAGCCGCTCCTCGTCGGTCTGCATGGGAATGATATTCTTGTCCTCCAGATCACGCTTGGAGGGCCTGTTGCTGAGTTTAATTGCCAGAGAGTCTTTCCGGCAAACCTTTAGTGCCAACGAGCCTGGAGGAAAAAAATGGAAACATATAAGATTACTAAGGGTTTGGACACGCTGGAGGCAGGTAACACGTTCCCCATGTTGGGGGAGTCCGGAAACAGGGGCCACACACAGTTTAAGAATAAGGGGTAAGCCATTTAGAACGGAGGCGAGGAGACACTTTTTTCACCCAGAGAGTTATGAAACTGTGGAATTCTCTGCCTCAGAGGGCGGTGGAGGCCGGTTCGCTCGATACTTTTAAGAGAGAGCTAGATAGGGCTCTTGAAGATAGCGAAGTCAGGGGATATGGGTAGAAGGCAGGAACAGGGTACTGATTGGGGATGATCAGCCATGATCACATTGAATGGCGGTGCTGGCGCGAAGGGCCAAATGGCCTCCTCCTGCACCAATTGTCTATTGAAAAAGTGAGGAGCAACGACAAAGCCAACGCCACAGGAGATCCTACTTCCCTCAGGCTGTCAATCTGTACGACTGCTCCCCTTTCTGTTGAGCCCGGGTCTCTGGCGCTGTAAGGCAGCAACTCTACCGCTGCTACCATAAAGTCTATGGAGCTATGAGGCAGCAGCTCTATCAACTGCGCCACCATGCTGCCCCGTGGAAAAATTTCCTTCGGCCCCGGTTCGATCCTGACGACGGGTCCTGTCTGTACGGAGTTTGAATGTTCTCCCCGTGACTGCGTTGGTCTTCTCCAGGTGCTCCTCTACACTCCCTCTTCTCCCCTCTCCCATCAGGCAAAAGGTTTAGAAGTGTGAAAACGCACACCTCCAGATTCACGGACAGTCGTCGGGCAACTGAATCATTCAACCACAACCAGAGAGCAGTCCTGAACTACGATCTACCTCATTGGAGACCTTCGGACTATCCTTATCCATTTTGGTGGCAAAAACAGGAAAGTAGACTATTATCTAAATGGTGGCCGACTAGGAAAAGGGGACATGCAGCGAGACCTGGGTGTCATGGTACACCAGTCATTGAAGGTAGTCATGCAGGTGCAGCAGGCAGTGAAGAAAGTTAATGGTATGTTAGCTTTCATAGCAAAAGGATTTGAGTATAGGAGCAGGGAGGTTCTACTGCAGTTGTACAGGGTCTTGGTGAGACCACACCTGGAGTATTGCGTACAGTTTTGGTCTCCAAATCTGAGGAAGCACATTATTGCCATAGTGCAGAGAAGGTTCACCAGACTGATTCCTGGGATGTCAGGACTGTCTTATGAAGAAAGACTGGATAGACTTGGTTTATACTCTCTAGAATTTAGGAGATTGAGAGGGGATCTTATAGAAACTTACAAAATTCTTAAGGGGTTGGACAGGCTAGATGCAGGAAGATTGTTCCCGATGTTGGGGAAGTCCAGGACAAGGGGTCACAGCTTAAGGATAAGGGGGAAATCCTTTAAAACCGAGATGAGAAGAACTTTTTTCACACAGAGAGTGGCGAATCTGTGGATTTCTCTGCCACAGAGGGTAGTCGAGGCCAGTTCATTGGCTATATTTAAGAGGGAGTTAGATGTGGCCCTTGTGGCTAATGGGGATCAGAGGGTATGGAGAGAAGGCAGGTACGGGATACTGAGTTGGATGATGAGCCATGATCATATTGAATGGCGGTGCAGGCTCGAAGGGCCGAATGGCCTACTCCTGCACCTAATTTCTATGTATCTATGTTTCTATCCTTGATCAGACTTTACTGGCTTTACCTTGCACTAAACGTTATTCCTTTATCACGCATCTGTACACTGTAAATGGCTCGATTGTAATCATGTATTGTCTTTCCACTGACTGGTTATCACGCATCAAAAGCTTTTCACTGTACTTCGGTACACGTGACAATAAACTGAACTGAACCAAGATGTACATGTTTAGTGTAGGTAGACACAAAATGCTGGAGTAACTCAGTGGGTGAGGCAGCATCTCTGGAGAGAAGGAATGGACGACATTTCGGGTCGAGACCCTTAGAATTCTCTCCATCCCTCTCCCGTCCCAGTTCTCCCACTATGCTTACTGTCTCAGACTACATTCTATCTCTGTACCGCCACTCCCCTGACATCAGTATGAAGAAGGGTCTCGACCCGAAACGTCACCCATTCCTTCTCTCCAGTGATGCTGCCTGACCCGCTGAGTTACTCCAGCATTTTGTGTCTACCTTCGATTTAAACCGGCATCTGCAGTTCTTTCTTCCACTTCTTATACATGTTTAGTGCAGTGGAGTTGAGTTGCATTGAGTTGATTTGAGTTGCGTATAGTTTAGTCTAGTTTAGTTTAGTTTGGTTTAGTATTGTGGAAGAAATAATAATATCCTTCTTCATTGAATTGGAATTGAACAAGGTAACGAAAGGGTGTTTTGGATGTGACAACTGCCAGCTCTCGCTTGACCAGGTGCAGAAGAAGTTTGTGGGAATCGACAAAGTAAGATTAGACGGATTACCTCCATTCTGGGAATGTGACGAATTGTGGATGGTGAATGTAAACATGAAATGGGAAGAGATAACAAAGCTTGTTTACATTTCTGAGAAGTTACAGTGGATCAGCTGCGCCCCCTACCGCTGGTAGCGTAGATACGTTGTAGTAAATGGGAGGCTGATAATCGGCTCGAAATGGGGATGGTGACGTGGGCCGCCTGAAAGATGCGATAGAATAATGTCACGATGCCCTTGTTTTACGTTTGATTTGTATTAACCATCTGTTGTTGAATAAGATGAACATAAGCCACAGTATGTTCCGACTAATGAAATAGTTGGAACCCATGTGGTGATAGAATGTCTTTGTAGAATGGTATCTAACAAAGGTAAACTAACATTATTTACTTCACAGTAACTGTCGGCTAATTCTGCTGGGAAGTCAGAGAACTGGTGAGCAGTTTACTGCAGCCATCTCTCCATGATATCATGCAATAATGTCTCTTGAAGCAAGCCTGCAAAGTCTGGAACTTTTCATTTTTCCTTTAATTTCCCTCTAAATTAATTTCTTCCACAAATATAGTTTAGCGTAGTTTAGTTTAGTTTGGGTTAGTTAGTTTAGTATAGTTTAGTTAGTTTAGTTTAGTTTAGTTTAGTTTAGTTGTTTAGTTAAGTTAGTTTAGTTAGTTTAGTCTAGTTTAGTATAGTTTAGACTAGTTTAGTTAGTTTAGTTTGGTTTAGTTTAGTTAGTTAAGTTAGTTTAGTCTAGTTTAGTCTAGTCTAGTTTAGACTAGTTTAGTTAGCTTAGTTTAGTTTGGTTTAGTTAGTTTAGTATAGTTTAGTTAGTTTAGTTTAGTTTAGTTGGGTTTAGTTAAGTTAGTTTAGTTAATTTAGTCTAATTTAGTCTAGTCTAGTTTAGACTAGTTCAGTTAGTTTAGTTTAGTTTGGTTTAGTTTAGATTTGTGTAGTTGAGTGTGGTTGAGTTTAGTTGGGCTTATTTGAATTTAGTTTAGATTAGTTTAAATTAGTTTAGTTTAAGTTTGTGTAGTTGAGTGGGATTTAGTTTAGTATAGTTTAGTTTGGTTTAGTTTAGATTAGTTTAGATGAGTGTAGTTGAGTGTTGTGTAGTGTGTTTGAGTGTAGATGAGTGCTGAGTTTAGTGCACTACAGGTATGGGATAGCGTACTTGTGAAGAAGCTGTCTTCATCTTCATCATCATCCTCGTCGCCCTCGTCCACTTCCTCGTCCTCTCCCTGCATGCTGAACGTGTCCTCGTAGTCCGATTCATTCGGCACATTCTCCTTGTCGTCGTCCTCGTCATCCTCGATCTCCACCGTCGGCACTTGCCGAGTATCCACCGTGTTGATCCTCACCGTTCTCATTCCAATCTCGCCCGTGTGCAGTCCTGAGCTGCCAACATAAAACCAGGCGGCACACCGTGACGTTAGTGGACACAGCCACGCGTTAAACAATCCACGTCCGTCCCAAGTTCACAAGTTAGAGCAGTAGAACTAGGCCATTCGGCCCATCCAGTCAATCATGGCAAATCCCTTTTTTCCTGCCTTCTCTTCATAACCCTTGACACCCATTCTAATCAGGAGTTTGTCCATCTCTGCCTTAAAATTATCTGCTGACTTGGCCTCCACAGCCCTCTGTGGCAATGAGTTCCACAGATTAACTGCCCTCTGACTAAAGAAGTTCCTCCTCACCTCCTTTCTAAAACAGCGCCCTAATTCTGAGGTCCAAGACTCTCTTTCAACAGACGTAGATTCACAGATTCACCACTCTTCATCTCCTTCCTAAAGGTATTTCATAGCAAAAGGATTTGAGTATAGGAGCAGGGAGGTTCTACTGCAGTTGTACAGGGTCTTGGTGAGACCACACCTGGAGTATTGCGTACAGTTTTGGTCCCCTAATCTGATGAAAGACATTCTTGCCATAGAGGGAGTACAGAGAAGGTTCATCAGACGGATTCCTGGGATGGCAGGACTTTCATATGAAGAAAGACTGGATAGACTTGGCTTGTACTCACTAGAATTTAGAAGATTGAGGGGAGATCTTATAGAAACTTACAAAATTCTTAAGGGGTCGGACAGGCTAGATGCAGGAAGATTATTCCCGATGTTGGGGAAGTCCAGAACAAGGGGTCACAGTTTAAGGATAAGGGGGAAGTCTTTTAGGACCGAGATGAGAAAATAATTTTTTACACAGAGAGTGGCGAATCTCTGGAATTCTCTGCCACAGAAGGTAGTTGAGGCCAGTTCATTGGCTATATTTAAGAGGGAGTTAGATGTGACCCTTGTGACTAAAGGGATCGGAGGTATGGAGAGAAGGCAGGTACATGATACTGAGTTGGATGATCAGCCATGATCATATTGAATGGCGGTGCGGGCTCGAAGGGCAGAATGGCCTACTCCTGCACCTATTTTCTATGTTTCTATGTACATACTTTTATTCTGAGGCTGTGGCCTCTGGTCCTAGACTCTCCCACTAGTGGAAACATCCTCTCCACATCCACTCTATCCAAGCCTTTCACTATTCTGTATGTTTCAACAAGGTCCCCCCCTTAACCTTCTAAACTCCAGCGAGTACAGGCCCAGTGCCGTCAAACGCTCATCATAGGTTAACCCATTCACTCCTGGGATCATTCTAGTAAACCTCCTCCGGACCCTCTCCAAAGCCGGCACATCCTTCTTCAGATTTGGGGCCCAAATTTGCTCACAGTACTTCAAATGCGGCCTGACCAGCGCCTTATGTAGGTAGACCAAAATGCTGGAGAAAATCGGCGGGGGAGGCAGCATCTATGGAGTGAAGGAAATAGACGACGTTTCGGGTCGAGACCCTTATTTAGCATCAGCATTTCATCTCTGCTCTCCAACCTAAAATTCATACTTTAGAGATATAGCGTGGAAACAGGCCCATTTGCTCACCGAGTCCGCGCCAATCAGTGATCTACACTATCAGTACAACTAGCACTATCCTACACACACTATGGACAATTTACAATCTTTTCCGAAGCTAAGTAACCAACCAACCTGTACTTGTAGAAACATATAGAAACATAGAAATTAGGTGCAGGAGTAGGCCATTCGACCCTTCGAGCCTGCACCGCCATTCAATATGATCATGGCTGATCATCCAACTCAGTATCCCGTACCTGCCTTCTCTCCATTCCCCCTGATCCTCTTAGCCACAAGGGCCACATCTAATTCCCTCTTAAATATAGCCAATGAACTGGCCTCGACTACCCTCTGCGGCAGAGATTTCCAGAGATTCACCACTCTCTGTGTGAAAAAAGTTCTTCTCATCTCGGTTTTAAAGGATTTCCCCCTTATCCTTAAGCTGTGACCCCTTGTCCTGGACTTCCCCAACATCGGGAACAATCTTCCTGCATCTAGCCTGTCCAACCCCTTAAGAATTTTGTAAGTTTCTATAAGATCCCCCTCAATCTCCTAAATTCTAGAGAGTATAAACCAAGTCTATCCAGTCTTTCTTCATAAGACAGTCCTGACATCCCAGGAATCAGTCTGGTGAACCGTCTCTGCACTCCCTCTATGGCAATAATGTCCCTCCTCAGATTTGGAGACCAAAACTGTACGCAATACTCCAGGTGTGGTCTCACCAAGACCCTGTACAACTGCAGTAGAACCTCCCTGCTCCTATACTCAATTGTAATTATGTGTTGTCTTTCCTCTGGCTGCTTAGCAGGCAGCAAAAGTGCATTTCGTTGTCTCTGTACTGTACACTGACAATGACAATTAAAAATTGAATCTGAAAAGCTTTTCACACTGCCTCGGTACACGTGACAATAAACTAAACTGAACTGAACTAAATTACACTGTGGACGGCTCGATTGTAATCGTGTATTGTCTTTCCGCTGACTGGTTAACACGCAACAACAGAGCTCTTCACTGTACCTCGGTACACGTGACAATAAACTAAAGTTGACGTTACCTCTCGAGCCGCTGCATGGTCAGAGCCAGGGTCTTGTTGAGCTCCTCGATCACCTTGCTGGTGGGCATGGTCGGGTGGATGGCCAGGCCGGGGGGCAGCGAGGACGTGTGCGACACCCCGTACTGCAGCTGGGAGGATTGCTGCGAGATCTTCTGCACCGAGGGGTAGGAGCTGGACGGGACGTCGCCAGCCTGCGGCGGTATGCAGATCATCACTTTCTTTGGCGGAAGAGGAGGCGAGAGTCTGACCGGCACCATGCACGGCAGCTTCACCGGCTGGCCAGCGTCTGGTGGGACAAAGACACCGTCACAGAGTCACGGTCATAGACTCACAGAGACACAGAGTCAAACAGTGCTACAGTCATACAGCACAGAAACAGGCCCTTTGGCCCAACCTGCCCACACCGACCAACCCACCCCATCTACACTAGTCCCACCCATGTTCCTCTACACCTGTCCTATCCATGTACCTGTCCAAATGTTTTTTTTTTTAAACATTAGGGTCATAAGGTTATAAGGAATAGGAGTAGAATTAGTCCATTCGGCCCATCAAGTCTACTCTTCCATTCAATCACGACTGATCTATCTCTCCCTCTCAACCCCATTCTCCTGCATTTGCCCCATAACCCCTGACACATGTACTTATCATGAATCTATCTATCTCTGCCTTAAAACGATCCTCTGACATGGCCTCCACAACAAGGCCAGCAGCATAATCGAGGACCAGTCACTCCCTCTTCTCCCCTCTGTCACCAGGCAAAAGGTACAGAAGTGTGAAAACGCACACCTCCAGATTTAGGGACAGTTTCTTCCTAGCTGCTATCAGGCAACTGAGCCGTCCTATCACAACCGGATAGCAGTCCTGACCCCCGCGTTTGACCCGTATCCATCTAAACCCGTCCTATCCATATACGCGTGTAACAGTTTCTTAAACGTTGGGATAGTCCCTGCTTCAACTACCTCCTCTGGCAGCTCGTTCCGTACACCCACCACTCTCTGTGTGAAAAAGTAGCTGAGTTTAGTTTAGTTTGGAGATACAGTGTGGAACCAGGTCTACAAAGTCCACACCAACCAATGATCACCCGTACACTGGTTCCCTCCTACACACTGGGGACAATTTACAAACCTACAACATGTACGTCTTTGGAGTGCGGGAGGAAGCGAGAGAAAACCCACGCAGCCACAGGGAGAACGTACAAACTCCATACTTGATTGGACTTTGCTGGGCTTCACCTGCCACTAAACGTTATTCCCTTATCATGTATCTAGCCCAGCGCTTCTCAACCCTTGCGGAATCCTTGAAATCATTTTCATGTCTCAGGGATCCTCTGACTTCGGGGTTTGCCGGGCCCGCCGCCATTTTGAGCCGCCATTTTGACTCGCGTCACAACGGCCGATCTTTGGCGTCACAACGGGGACCCGTCAGCTGCGTCACAATTGATAACGGCGACGTCTCCCCGCTTCACGCACAGCTGGGGATTGCCGGGCCCGCCGCCATTTTGAGATTGTCAGCCGCCCAACGCAGTTGGCCTGCCGCTATTTTGACTCTAGTTTGTACTATGTCTCTCGGAACCCCGAGCGACCTCTCACAGAACCTTCGTGTCCCGGGGAAATGTCTCGCGGAAGTCTCGTGTCCCGGGGAGATGTCTCAACCCCAGTTGAGAAACGCTGATCCAGACACTGTAAACGGCTCGATTGTAATCATGTGTAGTCTTTCCGCTGGCTGGTTAGCACGCAACAGAAGCTTTTCACTGTACCTCGGTACACGTGGCAATAAACTAAACTGAAGCTGAACTGAAGGGAATGGTAAACCACTTACCCCTGATGGCTCGTAGGTGCCCCACTGGTCTCTTGGAAGTGCAAAGGGCGGAGTCGTGTGAATAGGTGGTTTGCCGATCGGCCTGTCGTCTTAGCCGAGGAATGGTGTAGGCGGTGGGGAAAGCTGGAAAAAGGGGGACACGTTTAGAGGCCTCACTTGCCGGATGAAAGAACCGATGCTGATTTACACCGGGGATAGACACAAACTCACAACGGGCACAATCACGGTGGCGCAGCGGTAGAGTTGCCGCCTCACAGCGCCAGAGTCCTGGGTTCGATCCTGACTACGGGCGCTGTCTGTACAGAGTTTGCACGTTTTCCCCGTGACCTGCGTGGGTTTTCTCCGAGATCTTCTGTTTCCTCCCACACTCCAAAGACGTGCAGGTTTGTGAGTTAATTGGCTTGGTGTATGTGTAAAAAACTGTCCCAAGTGTGTGTGGGGAGATCGCTGGTCGGCGCGGCCCCGATAGGCCAATGGGTCGATTGTTCCATGCCGTATCTCAGACGTAAACGAGACTAAAACGCTGGGTGTATATCCGCGGGGAAAGGCAGCATCTCTGGAGTCAAGGTCGAGGTGACTTTGCAGGTCGATACCCTTCATTGGGCTGACAGTCGGGGAGGGGGTGAACTAGAGGTATGGGAAGCTACAGCACAGAGCACATACATCCTGCATCGATGGCCGGGGAAAGGTGGAGCCCACAATGGTCCATTGTTGGCAGGCGACGAGGTGATAACACAGGGATCTATACGCGGTGAATTTAGCAAGAGGACCAGTGTGGGGGAGGGATGGAGAGAGAGGGAATGCAAGGGTCACCAGAATTCCATCTGTGGAACTCTCTGCCGCAGAAGGTAGTGGAGGCCAGTTCATTGGCTATATTTAAGAGGGAGTTAGATGTGGCCCTTGTGGCTAAAGGGATCAGGGGGTATGGAGAGAAGGCAGGGATGGGATACTGAGTTGGATGATCAGCCAATAGTCAATAGTCAATGACTATGCACTATTGGCTCTATTGACTAATGGCCTCTATCCTGCACCTATTATCCTGTACCTGCCTTTTCCATACCCCCTGTATCCCTTTAGCAAGCAAGCACCACATCTTTGCTCCGATGTGATTACAACCCAGCATAGAGGCCAATATGATCTCTAATGATCAAGTGAATGGCGGTGCAGGCTCGAAGGGACGAATGGCCCCCCTCCCCCTGCACCTACTTCTTAGTTAGTTATTTTTTAATACAACATTTGTAAGCAGCTGGGTGCGACTTCATACTTTGCAATGGGCAGTTTATATAACCAGTGCCGAACAAATATTCTCTAATTTCGAGATGTAACCCCTGCACTTGTCCCCTCCCACCTCCCTTGACCCCCTCCCATCCATTCATTTAGTTAGTTAATTTTAATACAACATTTGTTAACTTATCTGGGTGCGAGCTTCTGGTTCAATGTCAGACATATATAAGTGGTGCCTACATGTGAAATATTGTTGAGGATTTCGAGAGTGTTTGCTTAGGAAGGAAGAGGTTGTCAGAACTAGCAGTTCACTCGACACTTGTTCCATCCATTCATGCCAACCAACACTGGAACATCTGCCATTTGGAAGAGATGATTGGCATGGATCTTGCATTCCTCAGCACTAATTTACCACAAACCCAACTATTAAACCAGGACAGACACTAAATGCTGGAGTAACTCAGCGGGTCAGGCAGCATTTCTGGAGAAGAGGCTGTGGAGGCCAAGTCAATGGATATTTTTAAGGTGGAGATTGACAGATTCTTGATTAGTATGGATGTCAGAGGTTATGGGGAGAAGGCAGGAGAATGGGGATGAGAGGAAAAGATAGATCAGCCATGATTGAACGATGGAGTAGACTTGATGGGCGCTAATTGTGCTCCTATCACTTAGGGAGAATAGACAGTAGACAATAGGTGCAGGAGTAGGCCATTCTGGTAAAGCTCCTCTGCACCGTCTCCAAAGCCTCTGCATCTTTCCAGCAAAGGTGCGACCAGAACTAACCAAACTTCTATAGAGCTGCATCATAAGACCCTAAGACATAGAAGCAGAATGGCTCGAGTCTGACGTAAGATGGCGGAGTAAACTTGATGGGCTGAATGGCCTAATTCTGCTTCTAAAACTATGAAACGTCACCTATCCATGTTCTCCAGAGATGCTGCCTGACCCGCTGAGTTACTCCAGCACTCTGTGAAACGTCACCTATCCATGTTCTCCACAGATGCTGCCTGATCCGCTGAGTTACTCCAGCACTCTGTGAAACGTCCTTTTGTAAGCAGGTATCTGTTGACGGGAGGGTGCAGGTACTTACCGGCTAGGTGGTGGGCGATCCTGGTGAGCGGTTTGGGGGGCAGGGCAGGGGGCTGTTTGGGGTGGGGCTGTTGCTTGGGGGGCGTTTCAGCACCGTCGCAGTGGAAAGCGACCGTCTTCTTTGGTGGGAGAGCCAGGGCTGGTTTGGCTGTCGTCTCCGGCTCACTCAACCCCCCCGTTCCACTGTCGCCGGGACTGTCATCTGCAGCTGGAAGACACAAGCAGAGGTAGATGTTCAAGATGCAGAGGCGAACCCTTCACAGGTGCTGAAGGCAAAGAAACTATAGAAAATAGGTGCAGGAGTAGGCCATTCGGCCCTTCTAGCCAGCACCGCCATTTAATATGATCATGGCTGATCATCCAACTCAGTATCCCGTACCTGCCTTCTCTCCACACCCCCTGATCCCTTTAGCCACAAGGGCCACATCTAACTCCATCTTAAATATAGCCAATGAACTGGCCTCAACTACCATCTGTGGCAGAGAGTTCCACAGATTCATCACTCTCTGTGTGAAAAGAATTGTTCTCATCTCGGTCCTAAAAGACTTCCCCCTTATCCTTAAACTGTGACCCCTTGTTCTGGACTCCCCCAACATCGGGAACAATCTTCCTGCATCTAGCCTGTCCAACCCCTTAAGTATTTTGTAAGTTTCTATAAGATCCCCCCTCAATCTTCTCATCGAAGCAGATGCTCAGTGAGGCGCTGGTCAGGCTGCGTTTAGTTTACATTAATTTCGAGATACAGCGCGGAAACAGGATCTCGGCACGACCAGCGCTCCCCGCACACTAACACAGGTCTACGCACACGAGGAGACAATTTACATTGATGCGTTTTTTACCAAACCCAATTAACCTACAAACCCGCACGTCTTTGGAGTGTGGGAGGAAAACGGAGCACCCGGAGAAAACCCATGCAGGTCACGGGGCGAGAACGTGCAAACTCCGTACAGACAGCACACGTGGTCAGGATCGAACCCGGGTCTCCGACGCTGTGGAAGCAGTTTTGGACCCCGTAGCTGCGGAAGGATGTGCCGGCTCTGGAGAGGGTCCGGAGGAGGTTTACGAGAATGATCCCAGGAATGAGTGGGTTAACCTATGATGAGCGTTTGACAACACTGGGCCTGTACTTGCTGGAGTTTAGAAGAATGAGGGGGGGACAAATAGTGAAAGGCCTGGATAGAGTGGATGTGGAGAGGATGTTTCTGATGGTGAATCAGTGGAATTATTTGCCACAACCGGCTGTGGAGGCCAAATCATTGAATATTTTTAAGGCAGAGATAGATAGATAAGGTCATAAGTGACAGGAGTAGAATTACGCCATTCGGCCCATCAAGTCCACTCCGCCATTCAATCATGGCTGATCTATCTCTCCCTCCTAACCTCATTCTCCTGCCTTCTCCCCATGACCTCTGACACCCGTACTAATCAAGAATCTATCCGTCTCTGCCAAATGTTTCCACGGACCTGATTCTTGAGTAGTGCAGGTGTCAGGGGTTCTGGGGAGAAGCGTGGGAGGAAAGAGAAGATCTTTGTGAAAACCCACGCGGGAGAACGTACAAACTCCGTACAGACAGCACCTGCAGACAGGATGGAACCCGGGTCTCTGGCGCTGTAAGACAGCAACTCGACCGCTGTGCCGCCATCCAAATCCCCCTAGAAATGGTTGGAATACATCTAATGGCTCGACTGTAATCAGGGGCCACAGTTTAAGAATAAGGAGTAAGCCATTTAGAACGGAGACGAGGAAACAATTTTTCTCACAGAGAGTGGTGAGTCTGTGGAATTCTCTGCCTCAGAGGGCGGTGGAGGCCGGTTCTCTGGATACTTTCAAGAGAGAGCGAGCTCTTAAAAATAGCGGAGTCAGGGGATATGGGGTGAAGGCAGGAACGGGGTAGTGATTGGAGATGATCAGCCATGATCACATTGAGTGGCGGTGCTGGCTCGAAGGGCCAAATGGCCTACTCCTGCGCCTATTGTCTATTGCCTATTGTATATCGTCTCCACGACTGGACAGCACCCACAAAAGCTGACTGTAGATTGGGGATGATCAGCCATGATCACATTGAATGGCGGGCTGGGGGGCCGAATGGCCGACTTGGAAAAGTATTGATTGTACCTCCTCCACGACGCAATAACCTGAACTGAGCTAAGGGGGGGGGGGGGCGCCGACCGTTGGAAAAGTGTGATTCACCTGGTTTGTCGAGGGAGTCTGAGCAAGGATTGGTGTCATCATCGATGGCCGTGGCCAGCGCTGCCTCAGCCTCCCCTTCCTCCAGCCGGGATGTCCGCACCTGCCCGTTCTCTACCACCTCCTCCTGAGCACATCCATCTGAAACCAGAACCGCAGGGCACACAGAGAGTGAGAGAGAGAGAGAGACAGACAGAGAGAGAGAGAGTTACCCCACAACCCTGCATTGAAATTGCCAACTGCATTGAAATTGACACCTTTCCCCTTCACTATCCATATCCTTCCCCTCTAGTTGAGAACTATTTTCTGCTCACTGTATCTCCCTAGGATTCATTTCGAGTGGGCCAAAACAGTTACATTGAGAAGACTAGAATATAAAAACTGGGATATGTAATGCTGAGGCTCCATAAGGCGCTGGTCAGACCGCATTTAACGTATCGTGAACAGATTTGGGCCCCATATCTGAGGAAGGATGTGCTGGCTCTGGAGAGGGTCCAGAGGAGGTTTACCAGAACGATCCCAGGAATGAGTGGGTTAACCTATGATGAGCGTTTGACAGCACTGGGCCTGTACTCGCTGGTGTTTAGAAGGATGAGGGGGCACCTCATTGAAACGTACAGAATAGTGAAAGGCCTGGATAGAGTGACAACAGACAATAGACAATAGGTGCAGGAGTAGGCCATTCGGCCCTTCGAGCCAGCACCACCATTCAATGTGATCATGGCTGATCATCCACAATCAGTACCCCGTTCCTGCCTTCTCCCCATATCCCCTGACTCCGCTATCTGGATATGGAGAGGATGTTTCCACTAGTGGGAGAGTCCAAGACCAGAGGTCACAGTCTCAGAATTAAAGGACGTTCTTTTGGGAAGGAGAAGAGGAGGAATTTCTTTAGTCAGAGGGTGGTGAATCTGTGACACACGGCTGTGGAGGCCAAGTCAGTGGGTATATTTAAGGCAGAGATAGATAGATTCTTGATTAGTACAGGTGTCAGAGGTTATGGGGAGAAGGCAGGAGAATGGGGTTAGGAGGGAGAGATAGATCAGCCATGATGAATGGCGGAGTAGACTTGATTGGCCAAATGGCCTAATTCTACTCCTATGACAATGACAATAGACAATAGACAATAGGTGCAGGAGTAGGCCATTCGGCCCTTCAAGCCAGCACCACCATTCAATGTGATCATCCCCAATCAGTACCCTGTTCCTGCCTTCTCCCACATCCCCAACTCCGCTATTTTTAAGAGCCCTATCTAGCTCTCTCGTGAAAGCATCCAGAGAACCGGCCTCCACCGCCCTCTGAGGCAGAGAATTCCTCAGACTCACCACTCCTTGTGAGAAAAAAGTGTTTCCTCGTCTCCGTTCTAAATGGCCGCTCTTATGACCTCATCCTGCCTCAGGCCTCACATTTAGTTCAGAGATAGAGCGCGGGAACATGCCCTTCGGCCCACCGGGTCCGTGCTGGCCAGGTACTATCACAACATGTGGGCAGGGGCATGGATAGGACAGGTTTCGAGGGATTATGGGCCAAACACAGGCAGGTGGGACTAGTGTAGATGTGGCATGTTGGTCGTGGTGGGCAAGTTGGGCCGAAGGGACTCCATGACTCTACTTGATGTGAGACTGGCAACTTGTCCACAGTATCCTGGAATAGTTGGCTGTCCAAGCATGGCAGTAACGACCAAGAGTGACTCCCCCAGTGGCCGGATCACCAACGATGTGAGAACTTCATTCACACGAGAATGATCATGTGAAAGACATTTTCAAAGCTCGGGCACAGTGACCCTAGAATAATAATTGTCTACATTTAATTCTGCTTTGCTTTTTTTTATTTTTTATTTTTTTTTAGACTTATTTATATAGCACATTTTTAGTCAACTTGCATTGACCCCAAAGTGCTTCACATAATTACATTACATTTACACACAGGCAAAGGTGGGTGAAGTGTCTTGCCCCAAGGACACAACGACAGTATGCACTCCAAGCGGGATTCGAACCGGCTACCTTCCGGTCGCCAGCCAAACACTTAGCCCATTGCGCCATCTGTCGTCCCACTATCGACACTCAAAAGCCATGAAGAACGCGCAAACCTTTTGCATGGAACGGGCTGCACGGTGGCTCAGCGGCAGAGTCACTGCCTCGTGGCGCTGGAGACCCAGATTCCATCCGGACTCCGGCTGCTGTCTGTGCGGAGTTTGTATGTTTTCTCCCCGTGACCAGGTACAGCAGGGGTTCGGCGAACTTGTTCTACATAGGGGCCGGGCCGGGACGCACGTCTGTGAGCGGATGGCGGGCCACATCTATCACGTGGACACATGGATCCCGCCCCGGATGGCAGGCATCAAATAATAATAATAATAATAATAATAATAATGTTTTCTTTATAGGGACAGTGCACATTTTGCATGTAAATATGCGAGATTGTAGCTAATCAGCAGCTAATTTCCGTCTCTAGTCCCAGGCAAAGGTAGGTGAAGTGTCTTGCCCAAGGACACAACGACAGTACACACTCCAAGCAGGATTCGAACCGGCCACCTTCAGGTTGCCAGCCGAACACTTAGCCCATTGCGCCATCTGTCGCCCTAATCCCACGTGTTGGCAGAAGGTGCGCGGCTGTGCTGGCGGCTTTGCGCAGGATGCGGTACAGACGGAGCTCGGCGCTCGGCGGGCTGGATGAATACGGGGAAAAAATATCTGCCTGCGGGCCGGATGATTTTGGGTTACGGGCCGCATTCGGCCCGGAGGCCGTAGGATGCCGACCCCTGACGTACACTAACACTATCCCACACACTGGGGACAATTTACATTTTGACCCAGCCAATTAACGTGCAAACTAAGAGAGGGGAGGGAACCGCAGCACCAGGCGGAAACCCACGCGGTCACGGGGAGAACGTACAAACTCCGCACAGAGAGCGCCCGTGGTCAGGATCAAACCTGGGTCACTGACGCTGTGAGGCAGCAACTCTACCGCTGCGGCAACTCACCGCTTCAATAACCCCGCATGAACCAACCAACTACACGAAGACACGACGATACCTCTCCCCTTCACACCCCGACCTTTTACACCAACATCCCTTCCTCTGGGCCTCACTCTTCATGCCTCATTGAACATAGAACAGTACAGCACAGGAACAGGCCCATCAGCCCACAATGTCTGTGCCGAAACATGAAGCCAAGACCAACTCTTATCTACCTGCACACGATCCACATCCCACAAGTCTCATAAACACCACGATCGCATCTGCCTCCACCATCACCCCTGGCAGCGTGTTCCATTCATCCACCAGCCTTTGTGCAAAAAAACCTGCCCCGCACCCGTCCACAAGTCATAGGAGTAGAAATAGGCCGTTCGGCCCATCGAGTCCACTCCGCCATTCAATCATGGCTGACCTCTGCCTCGTAACCCCATTTTCCTGCCTTCTCCCCGTAACCCTTGACACCCGCTCCAATCAAGAATATATCTATCTCTGCCTTAAAAATATCCACTGGCTCGGCTCTCCTTAATCTCTGCCCCTCTCACCTCAAAAGCGAAATATTGCAAGGAACAGATCGAATTAGGTGTATTTTTCTTCTTGACCTAGGTACAGTGAAAGGTTTTGTATTACATGCAATCTAAACAGGCCAGAAAATACAATGTACAGATAACTACACTAAAGTGTGACTGCAAGTACAATAGGAAGTTCATTTCTTACGTCATAGGAGCAGATTCAGGCCATTCGGCCCATCGAGTCTACTCCACCATTCAATCACGGCTGATCTATCTTTCCCTCTCAACCCCATTCTCCTGCCTTCTACTCAAAACCCCATGACACCCGTACATCAAGAATGGAGAAACTCAGTGGGTGAGGCAGCATCTATGAAGC
The DNA here is from genome assembly GCF_028641065.1 of Leucoraja erinaceus. NCBI lineage: Eukaryota > Metazoa > Chordata > Chondrichthyes > Rajiformes > Rajidae > Leucoraja > Leucoraja erinaceus. Next base: position 25,433,719 of record NC_073378.1, on the reverse strand, counting down.
AAAGGAAACAGGCAAGGTTTCGGGCCGAAACCCTGCCTATTTCCTTCGCTCCATAGATGCTGCCTCACCCGCTGAGTTTCTCCAGCATTTTTGTCTACCTTCGATATTCCAGCATCTGCAGTTCCTTCTTGAACACTAATCAAGAATGTATCTATCTCTGCCTTCAAATATCCATTGACATATCCACTGAGATGTTCCCAACATTGGGGTGGGGGGGGAAGTCCAGAACCAGGGGCCACAGTTTAAGGATAAGGGGTAAGCCATTTAGAACGGAGACGAGGAAACACTTTTTCACACAGAGAGTTGTGAGTCTGTGGAATTATTTGCCTCAGAAGGTGGTGGAGGCCGGATCCCTGTATCCTTTCTAGAGAGAGTTGGATTTAGGTTCTCTGGATACTTTCAAGAGAGAGCTAGATAGGGCTCTTAAAGATAGTGGAGTCAGGGGATATGGGGAGAAGGCAGGAACGGGGTACTGATTGTGGATGATCAGCCATGATCACAGTGAATGGCGGTGCTGGCTCGAAGGGCCAAATGGCCTACTCCTGCATCTATTGTCGATTGTCTAACCTCCACAACTCTCTATGTTGGAAAGAATTCCACAAATTCACCACCCTCTGTCTTAAGAAATTCCTCCTCATCTACTTCCTAAGCATATGTCCTATAATTCTGATGCTGTAACCTCTGGTCTTAGACTCTCCCATTAGTGGAAACATCCTTTCCACATCCACTCTATCCAGGCCTTTCACTATTCTGTACGTTTCAATGAGGTCCCCCCCTCATTCTTCTAAACTCCAGCGAGTACAGGCCCAGTGCTGACAAACGCTCATCATAGGTTAACCCACTCATTCCTGGGATCATTCTCGTAAACCTCCTCTGGACCCTCTCCAGAGCCAGCACATTCTTCCTCAGATATGGGGCCCAAAACTGCTCACAATATACCAAATGCTGTCTGACCAGTACCTCAGCATTACATCCCAGTTTTTCTATTCTAGTCTTCTCAAAATAAGTGTTCTGGACTGCTCAAAATGAATCTTAGGGAGATACAAAGAGCAGAATATAGTTCTCAACATGGTAACACACGGGTGTCACAGCGGTAGAGTTGCTGCCTCACAGCGCCAGAGACCCGGGTTCCATCCTGACCTATTCTAGCTCTCTCTTGAAAGTATCCAGAGAACCCGCCTCCACCGCCCTCTGAGGCAGAGAATTCCACAGACTCACCACTCTCTGTGGGAAAAAGTGTTTCCTCGTCTCCGTTCTAAATAGCTTACCCCTTATTCTTAAACTGTGGCCCCTGGCCCTCTGGACTCCCCCAACATCAGAAACATGTTTCCTGCCTCTAGCGTGTCCTTTGGCTCAATGGGACGAATGGCCTACCCCTGCACCTATTTTTCTATGTTTCTGACATGGGGAACTATTAATCTGGGCCTACCTGATCTCACGGTTGCCAAACACTTTAACTCCCCCTCCCATTCCCACACTGACCTTTCTGTCCTGGGCCTCCTCCATTGTCAGAGTGGGGCCCAGTGCAAATTGGAGGAACAGCACCTCACATTTTGCATGGGCAGCTTACACCCCAGTGGCATGAATATAAATTTATTTAACTTCAAGTAACCCTTGCATTCCCCCCCTTCTCTCCGCCCCTCCCCCACCCTAGTTGTACCAACTTGAAGGTGGTCTTGTTGAGTCTCATTCTCTGTAACTCGTTTTCACCCAGCCCACGGCGAACAATGGCCTGCTTACTTTATCAGCGTTACTTTTTTGCATAAATTTCATTCATTCATTCATTCTATATCTCTTCTATATCTCTCTATACCATTAGGTCTTGTGATAGGAGCAGAATTCGGCCATTCGGCCCATCAAGTCTAATCCACCATTCAACCATGGCTGATCTATCCCTCCCTCCTAAACCCACATCACCGTCTATCTCCATCGTTTCCCTTCCCCCTGACTCTCAGTCTGAGGAAAGGTCTCGACCTGAAACGTAACCCATTCCTTGTTCTCCAGAGATGCTGCCTGACCCGCTGAGTTACTCCAGCATTGAGTGTGTCTACCTTCGGTGTAAACCAGCGTCTGCAGTTCCTTCCTGCACTATTAATCTCGCCGTTGCTCTAACGTGAAATTATAGGCCACTATCAACACTGTTAAACGTCATGAGGAAGCAATTAGTCTGCAGTGTGTCGGGATGGTGTTGAGAATTTGGCATACAGCATATTCAATTCCATTCTCTAAGGATGAAGGTTCATGCCTGCTCGATCGTTCAGTCTATAATCTCCACATTATTCAGCAAAGCAAGCACACTGCCCTGCAGGGGAGCCAAAAATAGCCCTCTAATTATATTGTGGCAGTGGAGCGGAATTTTTTAGTGGGAGGTAAGCAAGAGTGGGAGGTAAGGTGGAGGCGGGTTCTCTGGATACTTTCAAGAGAGAGCTAGATAGAGCTCTTAAAAATAGCTGAGTCAGGGGATATGGGGAGAAGGCAGGACCGGGGTACTGATTGTGGATGATCAGCTATGATCACATTGAATGGTGGTGCTGGCTCGAGGGGCCGAATGGCCTAGTCCTGCACCTATTGTCTATCTCGAATTAGGACAAACCCTTCCTCGAACAGAGGAAAATAACACACACATTTGTTTGGCAGTACTGACAGAAAACTGGTTAAGGAAGGAGATGAGGAGGAATTTCTTTAGTCAGAGGGTGGTGAATCTGTGGAATTCATTTCCACAGACGGCGGTGGAGGCCAAGTCAATGGGCAGAGATTGATAGATTCTTGATTAGTACGGGATGTCGGGGGTTATAGGGAGAAGGCAGGAGAATGGGGTTGAGAGGGAAAGATAGATCAGCCATGATTGAAAGGTGGAGTAGATTTGATGGGCCGAACGGCCTAATTCTGTTCCTACGGCATGTGAACATGAAAATAGTTCAAATAGAACATGTCAGGACGGCACGGCGGCGCAGCAGTAGAGTTGCTGCCTCACAGCGCCAGAGAGCATGGTTCGATCCTGACTACGGATGCTATCTGTCCGGAGTTTGCACGTGAGTTCTCTCAACTTTATTCCTTGGAGTGCAGGGGTCTGCATGGTGGTCTTATAGAGGTGTATACGTTCATGAAAGGAATAGATCGGGCAGATGCGGAGACTTTAACCCAGAGTAGGGGAATCAATTCAATTCAATTCAATTATTGTCATTGCACAGATACAAGTATGGGTACAACGAAATGCAGTTTAGCGTCAGTCCATAGTAATAGTGCAATATAGAAATAAAAATACAGAATAAGCAAACAATGTGGACGGAGAGACTGGAGAAATCTATCGGCGGGACTCCGAGATCCAGACGGGTTTGAGATGAGAGGGGAAAGATTTTAATAGGAACCTGAGGGGGTAACGTTTTATGCAAGGGGTGGTGGGTGTATGGAACGAGCTGCTGGGAGGAAGTAGTTGGGGCAAGTAAAATCACAATGCTTAAAAAGCATTTAGACAGGTACATGGAAAGGACAGGTTTAGAGGGATATGGGCCACACGCGGGCAGGTGGGACTAGTGTAGGTGGGGGCATGTTGGCCGGTGTGGTCAAGTTGGGCCGAGGGCCTGTTTCCACTCTGTATGACTATGAATCTATGAGGGTGTTGGGTGCCTGGAACGCGTTGCCAGGGGCGGTGGAGGCAGATACGATAATGGTGTTTGAGGCTTTTAGATAGTTCCTTGAAGGTGGCGTCTCAGGTAGAGAGGGTAGTTAAAATGACTTCATTGGACAGGTGCAGGTTTCTCAACGTACATTCAACCTGAAGTACAGGTTTACAATAATTGGAAATTGGCTCTAGTGTGTAATAGTGTACGGGGCGATCGCATGGTGATTCCAGCGCCATGATTGGAGGAGGGAGGTGTCGGTCTGAGGCGGAAGTAGGGGGGGTGGGACTGAGGATAGAGTGCGGTGATTGGAGGAGGGAGACGTCTTGGTGGAGCAAAGATCATATAGCGGAGCTTTAAACGGCCCGTTCACGGGGCCTTTCATCGCCCGGCGCGGCTCAAAATCGGCCGCGGGATCTTCCATCGCCCGCGGTCAAATTGCTGCGTCGAGGCGATCGAGGCTCCCGATGTTGAAGCCCCCGCCGGGCGATGGAAGATCCCGCGGACGGTTTTAAGCCGCGCCGGGCGATGAAAGGCCCCGCGAACGGGCCGATTCAAGCCCCACAATTTGGGGCGGACGAAGCTGCTGTTACTGGAGTTCGGAGTCGGTCACCAACCAGGTCAGCTCCTGATGTTATCGTCCACAGAGCCCACGGCCGAAGCCTCCGATGTCTCGCGCGTGTGTGTGCACGTGCGCGCGCTGCCACCCAAATATGGTGTGAGGAAACTGGAGTGCCCGGAGAAAAACACACGCGGAGAAAGTGCAAACTCCACACACAGACAGCGCCCGAGATCAGGATCGAACATGGGGCTGTGAGGCAGCAGTTCTACCTGCTGCGCCACTGTGCCGCCCCTCAGCTCTCTTTAGTTCAGTTTAGTTTAGAGATGCAGCACAGAAACAGGCCCTTTGGCCCATCGTGTCCGCGCTGAACAGCGATCCCCGCATATGGACACCAGCCTAGGAACCACCTACATTCATACCAAGCCAATGAACCAACAAACCTGCACGTCTTTGGGACGTGATAGGGAATCCAAAGATAGAAACATAGACAATAGGTGCAGGAGTCGGCCATTCGGCCCTCGAGCCAACATCGCCATTCAATATGATCATGGTTGATCATCCAAAATCAGTGCCCCGTTCCTGCTTTTTCCCCATATCCCTTCTTTCCATTAGCCCTAAGAGCTAAATCTAACTCTCTCTTGAAAACATCTAATGAACCGGCCTCCACTGCCTTCTGAGATTCTTCCACAGATTCACAACTCTCTGGGTGAAAGAGTTTTCCCTCATCTCAGTCCTAAATGGCCTACCCCTTATTCTTAAACTGTTACCCCTGGTTTCGGACTCCCCCAACATTGAGAACATTTTTCTTGCTTCTAGCCTGTCCAATCCCTTAAGAATTGTATATGTTTCAATAAGATTCCCTCTCATCCTCCTAAGTTCCAGTGAAAATAAGCCCAGTTCGACCCATTCTTTCATCATATGACAGTCCCGCCAACCTGGGAATGAACCTGGTAAACCTACGCTGCACTCCCTCAATAGCAGGAATGTCCTTCCTCAAATTTGGAGACCAAAACTGCACACAGTACTCCAGGTGTGGTCTCACCGGGGCCCTGTACAACTGCAGTAGGACATCTTTGCTCCTATACTCAAATCCTTTCGTAATGAAGGCAATTTGTGTTTCTTCACTGCCTGCTGTACCTGCATGCTTACTTTCAGGGAGAACGTACAAACTCCGTTCTGACAGCACCCGTGGTCGGGATCGAACCCGGGTCTCTGGCACTGAAAGCAGAGTGTAAGGCGGGAACTCTACCGCAGCGCCACCACCGCGCCTCTCCCTGAATAATCTTCCCAGTGGACAGTGGCAAGGTGCCTCAAATCTCCAGCTCTGCTTCGATGACAAGTGTGGTTAAGGAAGAAGACACATTTTGTTCTGCCTCATTAAACCTTGCTCAATTAACCAATCTGTTTGCAACATTCTTCACATGCTAATGGTGACCCTCATCTAAAATGTCTGGAATTATACCCTGAGCTCAGACACTAAACAGTAATGACCGTCGGCAAGGATTAAGGACGATCCATTAACTGTACACGGGAAAGAACAGTTCATCAACAGGCCATTCGGCCCACAATATACGTGCCGAACATGATGCCAAGTTAAACTAATCCCCTCTGCCTGCACGTGAGGATATATTCTGCAGTTGTGGTGAGACCACACCTGGTGTATTATGTGCAGTTTCGGTCCCAAATTTGAGGAAGGACATTCTTGCTATTGAGGGAGTGCAGCGTAGGTTCACAAGGTTAATTCCAGGGATGGCGGGACTGTCATATGCTGAGAGAATGGAGCGGCTGGGCTTGTACACTCTGGGGTTTAGAAGGATGAGAGGATATAGAGAGGATATATTATTGAAACATATAAGATTGTGAAGTGTTTGGACACGCTAGGAGCGAAGGAAATAGGCAACGTTTCGGGCCGAAACCCTTCTTCAGATGTTCCCGATGTTGGGGGAGTCCAGAACCAGGGGCCACAGTTTTAGAATAAGGGGTAAGCCATTTAGAACGGAGGCGAGGAAACGTTTTTTCTCAGAGAGAGTGGTATCCCCTGACTCCGCTATCTTTCAGAGCCCTATCTAGCTATCTCTTGAAAGTATCCAGAGAATCGGCCTCCACCGCCCTCTGAGGCAGAGAATTCCACAGACTCACAACTCTCTGGGTGAAAAAGTGTTTCCTCATCTCTGTTCTAAATGGCTTACCCCTTATTCTTAAACTGTGGCCCCTGGTTCTGGACTCCCCCAACATCGGGAGCATGTTTCCTGATTCTAATCTTATACGTTGGCAAATGTATCATACGGGTTTACTTTAGTTTAGTTTAAAGATACAGGGCGGAAACAGGCCCTTCGGCCCACCAAGTCTGCCCCATCCAGCGATCCCCGCACATCAACACTACCCTGCACACACTAGGGACAATTTACACATACAAAAAGCCAATTAACCTACGTACCTGCACGTCTTTGGAGTCTTTGGAGTGTGGAAGGAAACCGAAGATCTCGGAGAAAACCCACGCGGTCACAGGGGAAACGTACAAACTCCATACAGACAGCACCAGTAGTCGGGATCGAGCCAGGGTCTCCGGCGCTGCAAGCGCTGTATGGCAGCAACTCTACCACGGTGCCACGGTAAATTGTCCCTAGTGTGTGTAGGATAGTGTTAGTGTGCGGGGGTCGCTGGGCGGCGCGGACTCGGTGGGCCGAAGGGCCTGTTTCCGCGCTGTATCTCTAAACGAAACTAAAATTAACACTATCCTAAACACACCAGCGACAAGTTACATTTATACATTTTTACCAAAGCCAATTAACCTACCAGCCTGGTAGACAAAAATGCTGGAGAAACTCAGGGGGTGCGGCAGCATGTCCGGAGTGTGAAGAAGGGTCTCGACCCGAAATGTGACCAAAATTTCCCTTCGCTCCTCACCCGCTGAGTTATGGAGAGAAGGAATAGGCGAAGATTCAAGTCGAGCCCTTCCCTCCATAGATGCTGCCTCACCCGCTGAGTTTCTCCAGCATTTTTGGCTGCCTTCCAGTTTCCAGCATCTGCAGTTCCTTCTTAAACCAACAAACCTGTACAACTTTGGGAGTGTGGGAGGAAACCGGAGCGTCTGGAGAAAAAACCCACGCAGGTCAATGGGGAGAACGTACAAACGTGCCACCCACGTTACAACTTCGTCACGTGTAACGTCTTCTCTGCCACTATCTACCAGTGTGGCCACTCTGTGCTGCCTTCTACTTTTGGCAAGAACCCCCTACCAATGAAACTACGATCAAAGCAGGATTTCTGGAGACGGTGAACTTGCCAGAGAGAAGATGTACGATGATGTTGCCAGGACTGCAGGGCCTGAGCTACATACGGGGAGAGGTTGAGCAGGCTGGGACGCTTCATGCCCTGGAGCATATAAAATCATGATTAAGGCACAGAGCCTTTCACACAGTGTAAAGGAACCAGAGGTCAAAGGCTTAAGGTGAGAGGGGAAAGATTTAAAATAAACCTGAGGTAGACAAAAATGCTGGAGAAACTCAGCGGGTGAGACAGCATCTATGGAGTGAAGGAATTGGTGACGTTTCGAGTCGAGACTCTTCTTCAGGCTCCATAGATGCTGCCTCACCCGCTGAGTTTCTCCAGCATTTTTGTCTACCTTCGATTTTTCCAGCATCTGCTGTTCTTTCTTAAATGAAGCTGAGGGGGTAACTTTTTCCACACAGAGGGTGGTGGTAGTGTTGCCAACTGCCCCGTATTAGCCGGGACATCTTGTATATTGGGCTAATTTGGTTTGTCCCGTATTTGACCGCTACTACTCGGGTCAAGGGGACTGTCGGGTCGGAGCGCTGCGTCTGGACCCGCCTCAACCGTCCCGATGTAGTGCAGCAGAAGCAGCAGCAGCGCCTCGCCCGTGGCCCCGTCGGACGGCAGCTTACCGCCGACACCACCACCATCCCTCCTTCTCACGGCCGATCATCGGTTCGTGAGTTGGACGGGGCGCTGGACTTTGTGTGAGCGATGTCGCGCGGCCCCCGGGCCAAAACTCCTCAGCTGGCCCCGCCGGCTGGGCTTTGTGTGCAGTCCAGCACCCGGGGCCAACTCATCATTCACCCAGACACGGCCGAGTTGCTCAACAAATTGCCGTCATGAATTTGTCCCGTATTTTGCCCTTATTTGGGAGTGAGAAAGTTGGCGACCCTAGTGGTGGGTGTGTGGAATGAGCTGCCAAAAGAAGTAGTTGAGGCAGCGACTTAAAGGATAGTTGGACAAGTAAAGGATAGGACAGGTTTAGAGGGATATGGGCTAAACGTGGGCAGGTGGGACTAGTGCAGATGGGACATGGTGGTCTGAGTGGGCAAGTTGGGCCGATGGGCCTGATTCCACGCTACCTTTTCATATCTCTAGTTTCCCTCCCCCTGTCACTCTCAGTCTGAAGAAGGGTCTCGACCCGAAACGTCACCTATTCCTTTTTTTTCCAGAGATGCTGCCAGAGATGCTAATAATGGGAAAAAAGCTTATACTCAAATTTTGGAAAAATGCTCCAATACCAACAATAAAAATGTGGATTTCAAACATGTTCGAAACACTACACTTGGAAGAGATGAGACGCCTCCTAGCAGGCAAAGCAGACCACTTCCAAAAGACGTGGTCTGCATTTATGGAACTATTACAAGCATAAGGTGCAATAGTAATTTAAAATATAAATGGTACCAGGATCTGGTAACGGGGGGTATAAAATAAATTTAAAAAAAAAACACGATTTGGTATATCCTTTTTTGTGGTGTTTTGTGTTACAATAGAGCGATTGTTTTTCCTTTTTTTTCTTTTCTTTCTAGGGTCTAATTTCCTTTCTTTACTTCCTGATCAGCCATGATCATATTGAATGGCGGTGCAGGCTCGAAGGGCCGAATGGCCTACTCCTGCACCTAATTTCTATGTTTCTATGTTTCCTTCTCTAATTTCTTCCCTAAGGGGCTTTCTTCTCCCAACACTTTCCTGCACCTTCACGATTCTTGCTCACTTTCCTTACTTCTTTTATTTCTACCTTTTTTAAAGCTCGAAAAACGAAGTGGTACAACAAAATGTAATAAGATATATCTGACGTGTATTATCGTAATTTACTGTACTTCTAATAAAAATAAAATTAAAAAGAGATGCTGCCTGACCCGCTGAGTTACTCCAGCATTTTGTGTCCATCTTCAGTGAAACCTATGCCCTGGCAATTTCCTGTGTTTGTATAATAGTTGAGCTGCTTTAGAGGATTGCTGCTTCCTTTCAAACAGAGGATGGTCGCTGAAAGCTGCACATCAAAGACCTCAATGTGGTGACGTGGACACGGAAAATTTAGCTTCATAGCCCAGAAAGAGAGAGTCATAACTCGAAAAATACTGCTGTAATCGGGGCTGGAATGGAAGACAGTTGACACATCAAAGGAGTGTTGGAAAGTTAACCACTTTGGAAAGTTACTTTGTAAGAAAGTAATCAGTCCTTTTGGGGGAAAAAAAACAGATACGCAGAGGCTTTGAAACTCCACTGTGGATGAAAACGCTTTCTAAAATGATGCTGACTTCGAACCTAAGGTAGATACACGGCTGTAGGCGTTTCCTTCACAGAGACACAAAGTCACAGAGACACAGAAAATGTTCAACATGTTAAAAATCCAGCGGAGACCAGAACAAGGTATGACTCTTTAGGCGACTACTCACGACCGTACGGGCTTCACCCCGCGACATGTCGCCTGTACGGTCGTGAGTCGTCTCCTCAATCACCCAAAGAATCGTAGCGTCTTTCTGGTCGCCACTGGAGTTTCAACATGTTGAACATTTTCGGAGACATAGAAACATAGAAAATAGGTGCAGGAGTAGGCCATTCGGCCCTTCGAGCCTGCACCGCCATTCAATATGATCATGGCTGATCATCCAACTCAGTATCCCGTACCTGCCTTCTCTCCATACCCCCTGATCCCCTTTAGCCACAAGGGCCACATCTAACTCCCTCTTAAATATAGCCAATGAACTGGCCTCGACTACCCTCTGTGGCAGAGAGTTCCAGAGATTCACCACTCTCTGTGTGAAAAAAGTTCTTCTCATCTCGGTTTTAAAAGGATTTCCCCTTTATCCTTAAGCTGTGACCCCTTGTCCTGGACTTCCCCAACATCGGGAAACAATCTTCCTGCATCTAGCCTGTCCAACCCCTTAAGAATTTTGTAAGTTTCTATAAGATCCCCTCTCAATCTCCTAAATTCTAGAGAGTATAAAAAGTCCAAGTCTATCCAGTCTTTCTTCATAAGACAGTCCTGACATCCTAGGAATCAGTCTGGTGAACCTTCTCTGCACTCCCTCTATGGCAATAATGTCCTTCCTCAGATTTGGAGACCAAAACTGTACGCAATACTCCAGGTGTGGTCTCACCAAGACCCTGTACAACTGCACAGAGACCTATGACGGGTGCTGGTAGTCGCTTAAAAAGTCATGTAAGTGGGACAGGCCCGTGAGATAAACTAAGCTAGATTAAACTAAATTAAATTAAAACTAAACGACACCCAAGGTAAGGAGGCGCAAGGAACTGCAGATGCTAGAATCCTGAGAAAATCACAGAAGTGCTGGAGTAACTCAGCGGGTCAGGCAGCATCTGGAGAGCGAATGGTCAGACCACATTTCAGGTCAGGACGTTTGTTCAGAGCAAGAAATATCCCAGCGTTACCGATCCACTTTCCGATCCGGGGACTCACCTTTTTCAAAAATCTCTTTCAGCACTCCGCGTTTGATCAGCTCCTCACGACTCTGCCGCGTGGAGATCTTCCTTTCCAGAGCTGAAACCAAAAGCGAGAGAGTCACAGTCACAGTCACAGACACACAGAGACACAGAGACACAGAGATATAATCACAGAGACACAGGGTCACAGAGACACAGAGACACAGACAGAGTCACAGAGACACAGAGACACAGAGAGACACAGAGACACAAAGACAGACACAGAGACACACAGAGACACAGAGACACAGAGACACAGAGTCACAGTCACAGGGTCACAGCACAGAGACACAGGGACAGAGAGACACAGAGTCACAGAGACACAGTCACACAGAGACACAGAGACACAGAGACACAGAGTCACAGAGACACAGAGTCACAGAGTCACAGAGACACAGAGACACAGAGACACAGAGACACAGAGACACAGAGACACAGAGACACACAGACACAGAGACACAGAGAGACACAGAGACACAGAGAAACAGAGACACAGAGACACAGAGACACAGAGACAGAGAGTCACAGAGACACAGAGACACACAGAGAGACACAGAGACACAGAGACACAGAGACACAGAGACACAGAGACACAGAGACACAGAGACACAGAGTCACAGAGACACAGAGACACAGAGACACAGAGACACAGAGACACAGAGACACAGAGACACAGACACACAGAGACACAGAGTCACAGAGACACAGAGTCACACAGACACAGAGACACAGAGACACAGAGTCACAGAGACACAGAGACACAGAGACACAGAGACACAGACACAGAGACACAGAGACACAGAGACACAGAGACACAGAGACACAGAGACACAGAGAGACAGAGACAGAGACACAGAGAGACACAGACACAGAGACACAGAGACACAGAGACACAGGAGACACAGAGACACAGAGACACAGAGACACAGAGACACAGACACAGACACAGAGACACAGACACAGAGTCACAGAGACACAGACACAGAGACACAGAGAGACACAGAGACACAGAGACACAGAGACACAGTCACAGAGACACAGTCACAGTCACAGAGACACAGAGACACAGGGTCACAGAGACACAGAGACACAGAGCCACAGAGACACAAAGTCAGAGACACAGAGACACAGATGACACAGAGACACAGAGTCACAGAGACAGAGTCACAGAGACACAGAGACACAGAGACACAGAGACACAGAGACACAGAGACACAGAGTCACAGAGTCAGTCCCAGAATGACAGTGGCACAGAGACACAGTCATAGAGACACAGAGACACAGACTCACCGAGACACAGAGTCACGGAGACACGAAGACACAGAGACTCACAGACACTGAGTCATACAATGTGAAAACAGGCCTTTTGGCCCAACTCGCCCACACAGGCCAACATGTCCCATCTACACCAGTCCCACCTACCTGTGTTTGGCCCATATCCCTCTAAACCTGTCCTATCCATGTACCCGTCTAACTGTTTCTTATACGTTGGGGTAGTCCCAGCCTCAGCTACCTCCTCAGGCAGCTCGTTCCATACACCCACCACCCTTCGTGTGAAAAAGTTATCCGTGTAAAGTTCCCTGTTAAATGTTTTCCACTTTACCTTAAATCTGTGCCCTCTGGTCCTACTCTGGGCCAGAGACTCTGTGCTTCTACCCGATCTATTCCTCTCATGATTTTGTACACCTCTGTAAGATCACCCCTCATCCTCCTGAGCTCCAGGGAATAGAGACCCAGCCGAATCAACCTCTCCCGACAGCTCAGGCCCTCAGGTCCTGGCAACATCCTTGTAAATTATCTCTGTACCCATTCCAGCTTAACTACATCTGTCCTGTAAGTCAAAGTCATAGACTTGATCCAAGATGGTAGCCAACTCTGGCCACTCTCTGCGTGCTGGTCCCAGAAGTGTATCTGCAATCCCGCTTTACGATCGCTCCACTCATTTAAACCTCTACTCCCAGCAGCAACATTTCTGACGATCTTTACGCTGTGGACGTCTCGATTCGATTTCAGATTTAGATTTGTACGTTCTCCCCGTGACCCGCGTGGGTTTTCTCCGGGTGCTCCGGTTTCCTCCCACACTCCAAAGACATGTAGGCTTTGTAGGTTACTTGGCTTCGGTAAAATTGTAAATTGTCCCAATAGACAATAGGTGCAGGAGTGGGCCATTCGGCCCTTGGAGCCAGCATCACCATTCAATATGATCATGGTTGATCATCCACGTGCAAGATAGTGCCAGTTTACGGGGATCGCTGGTCGGCTCGGACTCGACGGGCCGAAGGGCCTGTTTCCACGCTGTATCTTTAAACTAAGCCACAACATTCGTAGAATGAATGAATGAATGATGAATGAATACGTTTATTGGCCAACTATTCACATACAAGGAATTTGCCTTGGTGCTCCGCCCGCAAGTGACAAGATGACACACAGTGACAGTTAAGAATGACACATAAAACATTAAACATTAATAATAAAACATTATTATTAATAAAGGCACATTTTCTCACCATTGCATTACAATCGAGGTGTTAAAAAATATATCCCCTACACATTAGGTTGCTGAGAGAATGGAGCGGCTGGGCTTGTATACTCTGGAGTTTAGAAGATTGAGAGGGGATCTTATTGAAACATACAAGATTATTAAGGGGTTGGACACGCTAGAGGCAGGAAACATGTTCCCGATGTTGGGGGAGTCCAGAACCAGGGGCTACAGTTTAAGAATAAGGGGTAAGCCATTTAGAACGGAGAAGAGGAAACACTTTTTCACCCAGAGAGTGGTGAATCTGTGGAATTCTCTGCCTCAGAGGACGGTGGAGTCCGGTTCTCTGGATACTTTCAAGAGAGAGTTAGATAGGGCTCTTAAAGATAGTGGAGTCAGGGGATATGGGGAGAAGGCAGGAACGGGTTACTGACTGGGGATGATCAGCCATGATCACATTGAATGGCGGTGCTGGCTCGAAGGGCCGAATGGCCTACTCCTGCACCTATTGTCTATTATCTTATTAAGAGCCTCTAAAACGTTACAGATCTTGGCATTCCAACAGTGTTTCATCAAAGAAGTAGAAGAGGAATGAGGGGAGCGGATTGAATGGACAACATAGTACAGAAGATGAGACAACCTGTGAATTGTGTCACCCACTGTATCAGTGGGAAGTCCCTTCAATTGCAGAGGCTATGAGCGGAATAGATCGGGCAGGTGCACAGAGTCTCTTGCCCAGAGTAAGGGAATCAACGACCGGAGCCCACGGTGGCGCAGCGGTAGAGTTGCTGCCTTACAGCAAATTCAGCGCCGGAGACCCGGGTTCAATCCCGACTACGGGTGCTGTCTGTACAGAGTTTGCACGTTCTCCCCGTGACCTGCGTCGTGCCTTTTCATCAGGAGCTCCAGTTTCCTCCCGCACTCCAAAGACGTACAGGATTGTAGGTTAATTGGCTTGGTATAAATGTAAATTGTCCCCAGTGTGTGTAGGATGGTGTTAGTGTGCGGGGATCGCTGGTCGGCACGGATCCGGCGGGCCAAAGGGCCTGTTTCTAAGCTAAGTTAAATAAGACAGAAATAATTTGTGATCTCACAGCAAGGAATCGTAGTCAATTGTGATTATAATGTGATCGAATTTACATTGTTCAAGAACGTTGCACTTTAAATCATATTTAGAGTATTACATTTTAAATTGCTCAGTTTCATTATATGAACAGCAAACTGAGAAATTACACAGAATGATTAGACATTAGCGAATGGTATGTTAGCTTTCATTGCAAAAGGATTTGAGTATAGGAGCAGGGAGGTTCTACTGCAGTTGTACAGGGTCTTGGTGAGACCACACCTGGAGTATTGCGTACAGTTTTGGTCTCCAAATCTGAGGAAGGACATTATTGCCATAGAGGGAGTGCAGAGACGGTTCACCAGACTGATTCCTGGGATGTCAGGACTGTCTTATGAAGAAAGACTGGATAGACTTGGTTTATACTCTCTAGAATTTAGGAGATTGAGAGGGGATCTTATAGAAACTTACAAAATTCTTAAGGGGTTGGACAGGCTAGATGCAGGAAGATTGTTCCCGATGTTGGGGAAGTCCAGAACAAGGGGTCACAGCTTAAGGATAAGGGGGAAATCCTTTAAAACCAAGATGAGAAGAACTTTTTTTACACAGAGAGTGGTGAATCTCTGGAACTCTCTGCCACAGAGGGTAGTTGAGGCCAGTTCATTGGCTATATTTAAGAGGGAGTTAGATGTGGCCCTTGTGGCTAAGGGGATCAGGGGGTATGGAGAGAAGGCAGGTACGGGATACTGAGTTGGATGATCAGCCATGATCACATTGAATGGCGGTGCAGGCTCGAAGGGCCGAATGGCCTACTCCTGCACCTAATTTCTATGTTTCTATGTTTCTAGCTAAATAAGGTCAAACATCATGAGGAGAATAGAGTGTATGATGGAACTGCAGATGCTGGTTTACACTGAAGATAAGAGACAACATGCTGGAGTAACAATGGATCAGGCAGCATCTGGACGGCTCGGTGGCGCAGGGGTAGAGTTGCTGCCTCACAGCACCAGAGGCCCGGGTTCGGTCCCGACTACGGGTGCTGTCTGTACGGTGTTTGCACGTTCTACCCGTGACCTGCCTGGGTTTTCTCCGAGATCTACAGTTTCCTCCCACACTCCAAAGACGTGCAGGATTGTACGTTAATTGGCTTGGGATAAATGTAAATTGGCCCTAGTCTGTGGGGGATAGTGTTAGTGTGCGGGGATCGCTGGTCAGCGCGGACTCGGTGGGCCGAAGGGCCTGTTTCTGGGCTGTATCTCTGAACTAAAAAAAGTAAACAGAAGTCTCCTTATCATTCCCTTATCATGTATCTGTACACTGTAAACGGCTCGATTGTAATCATGTGTTGTCTTTCCGCTGACTGGTTAGCACGCAACACAAGCTTTTCACTGTACCTCGGTACACGTGACTATAAACTGAACTGAGGGTGAAAGGGGAATAAGAACCCGAGGGTCAACATTTTCCACACAAAGGGCGGTCGGCGTATGGAACAGGCTGCCGGAGGGGGTAGTTGACGTAGGTACACTTGATAATGGATAGATTCTTGATTAGTGCGGGTGTCAGGGGTTATGGAGGAGGCAGGAGAATGTGGTTAGGAGGGAGAGATATAGATCAGCCGTGATTGAATGGTGGAGTAGACCTGATGGGCCAAATTCTGCTCCTATCACTTAAGGGCCTGTCCAACTTGGCGATGCTGCTGGCGGCATATCAGTGTCGCCCAAAGAATTTCAACGTTACAAAATGCAGCGGCGGCAAAAAAGAAATTGCGTCACTTGAAAAAACGCCGCACGGTACACGTGATCACGTCGTGTATTTCATCAGTCAGTGATGCCGGCAGTCGCCGAAAAACATCGCCAAGTAGGAAAGGTCCATTATGATGTTATAATAAAGGATCATTGAACCATAGACAATAGACAATTGGTGCAGAAGGAGGCCATTCGGCCCTTCGAGCCAGCACCGCCATTCACTGTGATCATGGCTGATCATCTACAATCAGTACCCCGTTCCTGCCTTCTCCCCATATCCCCGGACTCCGCTATCTTTACGAGCCCTATCTGACCAAGCACTGTTCCAAAATAAGACTGGCTGCCAGTGGAGGTTGCAACTATAATTAGCAACTGGGTACAATGAAGTGCCAGTTGCCACTGTCTCTGTCCCACACCATATTCTCAGTCGTCACACAGTTGAACCTTTATCTTTCTCCCATGGAGAGAAACACAATGAATAGATAGCTCATTCTTCCAAGTCAGACACCAACAAAGAGGCATCCAAATATTACAGCTCCAGGGACACGCCGGCACGAATGTAGGCCCGGAATAGGGGCAGGCAGCTGACTCTAGCCTGACCAACGACCGCCCGCTGCCTGGACCCGCCAATGGCCATCTTGGCCAGGCCCAGGGACAGACCGACAGAGAGGTCCCACTGTCCTCCACACTCCCTGCCCTGTGCCCAAACACCATGACCGTGGGACTATAAGGGTCTCGGTGAGACCACACCTGGAGTATTGCGTACAGTTTTGGTCTCCAAATCTGAGGAAGGACATTATTGCCATAGAGGGAGTGCAGAGAAGGTTCACCAGACTGATTCCTGGGATGTCAGGACTGTCTTATGAAGAAAGACTGGATAGACTTGGTTTATACTCTCTAGAATTTAGGAGATTGAGGGGGGACCTTATAGAAACTTACAAAATTCTTAAGGCGTTGGACAGGCTAGATGCAGGAAGATTGTTCCCGATGTTGGGGAAGTCCAGGACAAGGGGTCACGGCTTAAGGGTAAGGGGGAAATTCTTTAAAACCGAGATGAGAAGAACTTTTTTCACACAGAGAGTGGTGAATCTCTGGAACTCTCTGCCGCAGAGGGTAGTCAAGGCCAGTTCATTGGCTATATTTAAGAGGGAGTTAGATGTGGCCCTTGTGGCTAAGGGAATCAGAGGGTATGGAGAGAAGGCAGGTACGGGATACTGAGTTGGATGATCAGCCATGATCATATTGAATGGCGGTGCAGGCTTGAAGGGCCGAATGGCCTACTCCTGCACCTAATTTCTATATTTCTATGTTCCTATAATGCAACCAGAACTTGAGGAGTAGCCCCTTCATATATTGGTACAGGGGTGGAACACGGTCTCTTCCACGCTGCAGAAGTTACAGGCGGCTGGCGAGTCCGTGAACCGATTTAAATATCTGTTACACGCCAGGGCCATGTGCAACACTCTCGTTGGTCAGCTGACCATTGTCCAAGGAGCGGGGGGGCTTTCCACTTGTAGCTGGTAATTTCTTGCAAGCCCTTCCAAACTGAAGAAGAGTCACTACCTGAGAATTTACTCCTCAACTGCTCAGAGTACTTTCCTTGTCAGCTCTGATTCCTCTTCTCAGCTTGTACTTGGCCTACATGTAGAGGTCTGCATCCCCTCTCCTGAAGACCGTTTCTCTCGTTTCCCTTTCCCCTGACTCTCTGTCTGAAGAAGGGTCTCGACCAGAAACGCCACCTCTTCCTTCTCTCCAGAGATGCTGCCCGTCCCGCTGAGATACTCCAGCATTTTGTGTCCTTGTTCCATGTTCTTTTTCTCCTACTCCAACCATTCCTTCTTCTCCCCGCTCCCGTCCGGCAGAAGGTACAGAAGTTTGAAAGTGCGCACCACCAGACTCAGGGACAGCTTCTTCCCCTCTGTTATCAGGCTTCTGAACGGTCCTTCCATAAGCTAGGGTACTGTCCGATTCACCTCTACCCCATTGCGGACATTGGACTTTGTCTCTGGAACTGATGCGCTACAATGCTGAGAACTATATTCTGCACTCTGTATCTTCCCCTTTGCTCCACCTGTTGGACTCGAGTTTGATAGGTACGTGTAAAAGTGGAAAGAAGCCATGTCACTGGGGAAGTGAAAGGAATAGATCGGGTAGACGCACAGAGTCTCTTGCCCAGAGTAGGGGAATCAAGAACCATAGGACCTAGGTTTAAGGTGAGGGGGGAGAGATTTAATCAGAACCCGAGGGGTACGTTTTTCACACAGGCTTCTGAACGGTCCTTCCATGTATGCAAGGTGGGTGTATGCAACGAGCTGCCAGAGGAGGTAGTTGAGGCTGGGAGTATCCCAACATGTAAGAAACATTTAGACAGGCTCATGGATAGGATGGGTTTAGAGGGATATGGGCCAAACGCAGGCAGGTGGGACTAGTGTAGATAATAATAATAATAATAATAATAACTTTATTTATAAAGCGCTTTTAGACAACATCAGTTACCACAAAGTGCTGTACATGGGAAATCAACAAAAAGTTATTACAAACTACTAAAACCATTAAGACGACAGGACTATAAAAACAGTAAAAAATTAAAAGACATTAAAAGCACTAAAACAGGAACAATGTCTCAGCCAGTGTCGAAAGCCAGTGAATAAAAGTGAGTTTTTAGGGAGGATTTAAAGATGGACAGTGAAGGGGCCTGTCTGATGTGCAACGGCAAGGTGTTCCAGAGTGCCGGGGCAGCAACAGAAAAGGCTATATCCCCTCTGAGCTTCCGCTTAGACCTTGGTACCTCAAGGAGCAGCTGATCCGCTGACCTGAGGCACCGGGTAGGAGCATATAGGTGGAGCAGCTCAGAGAGGTAAGGCGGGGGCATTAGGGTTAGGGCCGTGTCGGCTAGATGGGCCGAAGGGCCTGTTTCTACGCTGTGTCACTCTATGACTCTCAGTGGAGAAAGAGAGGTGTGTGGGTGGGGGTGGGGGTGGGGGTGGGGGGGTGGGGGTGGGGGTGGGACTAGTGTAGATGGGGCATTACCAAAAACTGGACAGTACAAAGTTCATACTGCAGGTGGAATGGACCCGAAACGTCGCCCATTCCTTCCCTCCAGAGATGCTGCCTGACCCGCTGAGTTACTCCAGCACTCTGTGCCTACGCTCATTCTGCTGGGTGCAAGCTACCCAAGCAGAATATATGGTGCTGTTGCTCCAGTTTGCGTGGGGCCTCACTCTGGCAATGGGGGAGGCCCAGGACAGAAAGGTCAGTGTGGAAATGGGAGGGGAAAATAACGGCCTATTCCGTGGATGTTTATTTTGTGATGGAAATTGAACACAATGAGAGTTAAATATTTCTTTAAATAGTCATAATGATACAGGGCAGAAACAGGCCCCTCGGCCCAACTTGCCCACACCGACCAACATGCCCCATCTACACTAGTCACACCTCCCTGTATTTGGCCCACATCCCTCTAAACCTGTCCTCTCCATGACTGTCTGTCTGTCTATCTATCTATCTATACATAATATAGACTCACTGTTGCAGCGGCCCCTACAGCCTGTCTGTCTTTTTAAAAAATCTTTGTCTAGTTAAATGTAGTTGTTTGTGTTTTTTTTTAATAGTGTTTTTGACTGTATATGTGGGGGGCGGGAAACTTTTTAAAATCTCTTCCCTATACGTGAGATCCGACTTTTTTCCTCCGTTGGGGCCTAGCACCGTGGAGCAGCCTCCAGCCTGAACGACCTGAGGGCTCGGGAGACTGCGGAGCTGCGGACTCACCATCGTGGGGCTGGCCGGCCTCAGAGCATGGGGAGCGGTGGTGACTGGCTGCTGCGGCCCGACCTCGTACCTCGGAGGCTCCAGCTGCAGCCGCAGGTCCGGTGGACCGGGGCATCGGGAGCTCGCGGGTCCACGTGGAGAGACCGCTTTCCGGAGCTCCCGCAATGCGACTTTTCCAGCCCGTGTCGCGGGGTTGGAACAACCCGGAGCGGGGCCGTGCATCGCCCGGCGCGGCTTCATGGCCGTGGGACATTACAGCGCCCGCCGGGGGCTCCCACCCTGTGACATTTAGACCGGGAGCGGGGCCGTAAATCGCCCGGCACGGCCTAAAATGGCCGTGGGACTTATCATCGCCCGCCTGAGGCTCGACATCGGGAGAGAAATGAGAACAGGGGAGAGAAAAGACTTTGAGAAAAGGATGTTTTTGTAAATTGAATTGTGTGTATGTCTGTAGGAAATTGTCTTTGCTTGTATGGCTGTGGAAACGGAGTTTCGTTTGAGCCTCACTGAGGTTCAAATGACATGTAATAAATATTGATTGATAACTAAAACTCTGATCTTGTTATCTTCCGGTTTGGCGGTCATTCTATTTGCGCAAAAAAAGGTTTGTGATAGCGCTACGATTTTTCGCCAGTGCACTCACCATTCTGCTGTGTGGCAAATGCATCATGCATTTGTTCCAATTGGTTGAATGTCGTAAAAGTTAGCGAGGTTTAAACCATTTAAAAAACCGCACGTTCGCAGATCGATCTCTTCTCCTGCCAGTCAGCGCCAGCGGATTCGTCTCTTCCCGGGACGGTCCGCCCCTTCCTGCGCCATCGCGTCTTTATTGGAGCTGAGGGTGGCCGGCGGAGGTTTCCAACCGGGCTTTCGGCGGGACCCGAAGCAGCCTCGCCCCCGGCAGCAGCCCAGTGTCGGAAACCCGACCCAGCCCCGCCCAGCCCAGCGTGGGAGACCCAGCCAAGAGAGATGTTGTCGATGTCTCCAAATGGAGATTCTGATCCCGGCGGAGAACGACCAGCGACCAGCGACCAGCGCCCGCTGTGGATCCCCATCGCACCGCCAATTCCAGCCACTACCCCTCTGCTCCGCCTCGCTGGCTCCTCCCCCCCCCAACAGACACACACAGCCTCCCCCTCCACACACCCTGCCACCCGCCCCCAATAATAAGCACCATTGTACCATTGAGACGTTGTGCATTGATCATATCTATTCCCCTCATGAAGATGGACACACAGAGTGCTGGAGTAACTCAGCGGGTCACCTTTTCTCACCTTCCAATCTCACCTTTTGCAATATAGAGGGTCTAGGCTGTGTCTATTATGTAATTTAAGAAGAGTTCATATTGTGTACAATCAGAAAATTATTGTTTGGAGCATCTGTGATTGTGGCCCTTGTGGCTCTGTATGGCCCTTGTGGCTAAAGTGATCAGGGGGTATGGAGAGAAAGCAGGTACAGGACACTGAGTTGGATGATCAGCCATGATCATATTGAATGGCGGTGCAGGCTCGAAGGGCTGAATGGCCTACTCCTGCACCTATTTTCTATGTTTCTATGTTTCTATGGGTCAGGCAGCATCTCTGGAGAACATGGGTAGGTGACGTTTTGGGTCGTAACCCTTCTTTAGACTGAGTCTGGGGGGGGGGGGGGGGACTATATACTATCTACCTCATTGATGACCCTCGGACTAATATTGATCGGACCTTGCTGCCTTTACCTTGCACCAAACATTATCATGTATCTATACACAGTAAATGGCTCGATTGTAATCATGTATTGTCTTTCTGTGGACAGTATTACACGCAACAAAAGCATTTCACTGCACCTCGGTACACATGACAATAAACTAATCTAATTTTATTGATTAACAAAGAGAATCTAAAGGTATGAAAACTGTCTGAAGAAGGGTCTCGACCTGAAACATCATCTAATACTTCCCTCCAGAGATTTTTAGTTTAGTTTAGTTTAGAGATACAGTGAAGAAACAGGCCCTTCGGCCCGTCGAGTTCACACCGACCAGCGATCCCCGCACACTAACACTATCCCACACAGACCAGGGACAATTTACAGTGGTGCAGCGGTAGAGTTGCTGCCTCACAGCACCAGAGACTCGGGCTCGATCCTGACTACGGGTGCAGTCTGTGCGGAGTTTGTATGTTCTCCCCGTGGCCTGCCTGAGTTTTCTCCGAGATCTTCAGTTGTAGATGACGAATAAAATTGACTTTGACTTTTCCTCCCACACTCCAAAGACTTACAGGACTGTAGGCTAAACACAGCAACAATATCTACATGGTGAAACCAAAATGTATAAAAATGGCCTTTGTTAAAATCTGACAACGTACACTTTAACCACATCTGATTTTTTTCTATTACAAATCTCAAATTGTGTACAGAGGCAAATAAATAAATGATGGGTCTTTGTCCCAAACATTATGGAGGGCACTCACTGTCTGCCATTATTTAGCTAATGTCTAATCATTCAGTGCCATTTCTCATATAATGAAACAGAGCAATTCAAAATGTAATACTCTAAATATGATTTAAAGTGCATCGTTCTTGAACAATGTAAATTTGATCACATTATAATCACAATTGACTACAATTCCTTGCTGTGAGATCACAAATTATTTCTGTCTTATTTAGTTTAGATTAGAGATACAGCGCGGAAACAGGCCCTTCAGCCCACGCCGACCAGCGATCCCCGCACACTAACACTATCCTACACACACTAGGGACAATTTACATTTTTACCAAGCCAATTAACCTACGAACCTGCACGTCCCTGCAGTGTGGGAAGAAACCGAAGATCCAGGAAAAGGAACGCAGGTCACGGGGAGAACGTACAAACTCTGTACAGACAGCACCCGTGGCCAGGGTGGAACCCGGGTCTCTGGTGCTGTGGGGCAGCGACTCTACCGCTGCGCCACCGTGCCGCCCCGAGAACTAAACAAGAGCTGAATTAACCTGATCCCAGGTTAAATACAGAATACATGTGTCCCGTCAATACATGATTTTCATCTCATAGAGTCATAGAGTGATACAACGTGGAAACAGGCCCTTCAGCCCAACTTGCCCACGCACAGACCAACATGCCCCATCTACACTAGTCCCACCTGCCCACGTTTGGTCCCAAACCTGTCCTATCCATTTACCTGTCTAACTGTTTCTTAAACATTGTGATAGTCCCAGCCTCAACTACCTCCTCCAGCAGCACGTTCTATACAGTACGTTCCATACACCCACCACCCCCTCAGGTTCATATTGCATTTCCCCGTTTCACCTTCCATACACCCACCTTTCCTCTGGTCCTCGATTCCCCAACTCTGGGCAGGAGACTCTGTGCGTCTACCCGATCTATTCCTCTCATGATTTTATTCAACTCCTATAAGATCACCACTCATCCTCCTGTGCTCCATGGAATAGAGACCCAGCCTGCTCAACCTCTCCCTGTAACTCACACCCTCTAGTCCTGGCAACATCCTCGTAAATATTTTCTGAACCTTATCCAGCTTGACAATATCTTTCCTGTAACACGGTGCCTAAAACTGAACACAATATTCTAAATGCAGTCTCACCAACGCCTTATACAACTTAACATGACCTCCCAACTTCTATACTCAATACTCTGACTGATGAAACCCAATGTGCCAAAAGCCTTTTTGACCACCCGATCTACCTGTGACGTCACTTTCAAGGAGCTATGTACCCAGCACCTAAATCCCTCTGCTGTACAACACTCCCCAGAGGTGGGAGAGAGAGGGAGTGGGAGAGAGAGCAAGACTACCAGTACCACGGGCCAGTCAGAGTAGAAATAGGAGGATATTGCAGATTAATACGTGGCTTGAAAAATGGTGCAAGGGGGAGGGATTCAAATTTTTAGGGCATTGGAACCAGTTCTGGGGGAGGTGGGACCAGTACAAACAGGACGGTCTGCACCTGGGCTGGAATGGAACCAATGTCCTTGGGGGAGTGTTTGCTAGTGCTGTCGGGGAGGATTTAAACTAATGTGGCAGGGGGATGGGTAGAAGAGCAGAGGGGCAGAGGGGTGTAAAATGAGGGTAGAAGCAATAGGTAGCAAAGTGAAAAGTAAAAGTGGCAGGCAGACAAATCCAGGGCAAAAATCAAAAAGGGACACTTTTCAACATAATTGTATAAGGGGTAAGAGCGTTGTAAAAACAAGCCTGAAGGCTTTGTGTCTCAATGCAAGGAGTATTCATAATAAGGTGGATGAGTTGAACGTGCAGATAGCTATTAATGACTATGATATAGTTGGGATCACGGAGACATGGCTCCAGGGTGACCAAGGCTGGGAGCTGAACATCCAGGGATATTTAATATTCAGGAGGGATAGACAGAAAGGAAAAGGAGGTGGGGTAGCGTTACTGATTAGAGAGGAGATTAACGCAATGGAAAGGAAGGACATTAGCTTGGAGGATGTGGAATCGATATGGGTACAGTTGCGAAACACTAAGGGGCAGAAAACGCTAGTGGGAGTTGAGTACAGGCCACCTAACAGTAGTAGTGGAGTTGGAGATGGTATCAAACAGGAAATTAGAAATGCGTGCGACAAAGGCAAAACAGTTATAATGGGTGACTTCGATCTACATATAGATTGGGTGAATCAAATTGCCAAGGGTGCTGAGGAAGAGGATTTCTTGGAAAGTATGCGGGATAGTTATCTAAATCAACATGTAGAGGAACCAACGAGAGAGCAGGCTATTTTAGACTGGGTATTGAGTAATGAGGAAGGGTTAGTTAGTAGTCTTGTTGTACGTGCCCCCTTGGGCAAGAGTGACCATAATATGGTTGAGTTCTTCATTAGGATGGAGAGTGACATTGATAATTCAGAAACAATGGTTCTGAACTTAAAGAAAGGTAACTTTGAGGGTATGAGACGTGAATTGGCCAAGATTGACTGGCAATTAATTCTAAAAGGGTTGACGGTGGATATGCAATGGAAGACATTTAAAGACTGCATGGATGAACTACAAAAATTGTTCATCCCAGTTTGGCAAAAGAATAAATCAGGGAAGGTAGTACATCCGTGGATAACAAGGGAAATCAGGGATAGTATCAAAGCGAAGGATGATGTGTACAAATTAGCCAGAAAACAGCATACCAGAGGACTGGGAGAATTTCAGAGACCAGCAAAGGGCTTAATTAGGAAAGGAAAAATAGATTATGAAAGAAAACTGGCAGGGAACATAAAAACTGACTGCAAATGTTTTTATAGATATGTGAAAAGAAAGAGATTAGTTAAAACAAATGTAGGTCCCTTGCAGTCAGAAACAGGTGAGTTGATCATGGGGAACAAGGATATGGCGGACCAATTGAATAATTACTTTGGTTCTGTCTTCACTAAGGAAGACATAAATAATCTGCCGGAAATAGCAGGGGGCTGCGGGTCAAAGGAGTTGGAGGAATTGAGTGAAATCCAGGTTAGTCGGTAAGTGGTGTTGGGTAAATTGAATGGATTAAAGGCCGATAAATCCCCAGGGCCAGATAGGCTGCATCCCAGAGTACTTAAGGAAGTAGCTCCAGAAATAGTGGATGCATTAGTAATAATCTTTCAAAACTCTTTAGATTCTGGAGTAGTTCCTGAGGATTGGCGGGTAGCAAACGTAACCCCACTTTTTAAGAAGGGAGGGAGAGAGAAAACGGGGAATTACACACCAGTTAGTCTAACATCGGTAGTGGGGAAACTGCTAGTCAGTTATTAAAGATGGGATAGCAGCACATTTGGAAAGTGGTGAAATCATTGGACAAAGTCAGCATGAATTTACGAAAGGTAAATCATGTCTGACGAATCTTATAGAATTTTTCGAGGATGTAACTAGTAGCGTGGATAGGGGAGAACCAGTGGATGTGGTGTATCTAGACTTCCAGAAGGCTTTCGACAAGGTCCCACATAAGAGATTAGTATACAAACTTAAAGCACATGACATTGGGGTTCAGTATTGATGTGGATAGAGAACTGTCTGGCAAACAGGAAGCAAAGAGTAGGAGTAAACGGGTCCTTTTCACAATGGCAGGCAGTGACTAGTGGGGTACCACAAGGCTCAGTGCTGGGACCCCAGCTATTTACAATATATATTAATGATCTGGATGAGGGAATTGAAGGCAATATCTCCAAGGTTGCGGATGACACTAAGCTGGGGGGCAGTGTTAGCTGTGAGGAGGATGCTAGGAGACTGCAAGGTGACGGATAGGCTGGGTGAGTGGGCAAATGTTTGGCAGATGCAGTATAATGTGGATAAATGTGAGGTTATCCATTTTGGTGGCAAAATCAGGAAAGCAAACTATTATCTAAATGGTGGCCGATTAGGAAAAGGGGAGATGCAACGAGACCTGAGTATAGGAACAGGGAGGTTCTACTGCAGTTGTACAGGGTCTTGGTGAGACCACACCTGGAGTATTTGCGTACAGTTTTGGTCTCCAAATCTGAGGAAGGACATTATTGCCATAGAGGGAGTACAGAGAAGGTTCACCAGACTGATTCCTGGGATGTCAGGACTGTCTTATGAAGAAAGACTGGATAGACTTGGTTTATACTCTCTAGAATTTAGGAGATTGAGAGGGGATCTTATAGAAACTTACAAAATTCTTAAGGGGTTGGACAGGCTAGATGCAGGAAGATTGTTCCCGATGTTGGGGAAGTCCAGATCAAGGGGTCACAGCTTAAGGATAAGGGGGAAATCCTTTAAAACCGAGATGAGAAAAACTTTTTTCACACAGAGAGTGGTGAATCTCTGGAACTCTCTGCCACAGAGGGTAGTTGAGGCCAGTTCATTGGCTATATTTAAGAGGGAGTTAGATGTGGCCCTTGTGGCTAAAGGGATCAGAGGGTATGGAGAGAAGGCAGGTACAGGATACTGAGTTGGATGATCAGCCATGATCATATTGAATGGCGGTGCAGGCTCGAAGGGCCGAATGGCCTACTCCTGCACCTAATTTCTATGTTTCTATGTTTCTAAGATAGATAGAGGGAGAGGTGGGAGAGAGAGGGAGGGAATGGCGGGAGAGAGGGAGATGGCAAGAGAGAGAGAGTGAGGATAAGGAGGGAGAGGAAGTAAGAGATAGCGAGAGGGAGAGAGTGACAGAAAGAGCAAAAGAGATCCGATACGATCAAATTTTATTTATCCCAGGAGGGGAATTGATCTGCCAACATGCATAAAACACAAAATACATGGAACATGAAATTAAAGTGACGAGTGGAAAGGATTGGGGATGTGCAAAGATTAGGGGGGGGAGAGACGGGGGGAGTCAGTCTCAGTCTACCCAACGACAGAATGGGGAGGAGTTGTACAGTTTGACAGCCACAGGGAAGAAGGAACTCCTGTGGCGTTCTGTGCTGCATCTTGGTGGGACCAGTCTGTTGCTGAAGGTGCTCCTCGGGTTGACCAGTGTGTCACGGAGGGGGTGAGCTAGTATTGTCCAGGATGTTCCACAGTTTGAGGAGCATCCTCCCCTCCAAGACCAACCTCCCATGAATCCAACTCCACTCCCAGGACGGAACCAGCCTTCCTGATGAACTTGTTGATCCTATTGGCATCCGCAGCCTTCGCCCTGCTGCCCCAGCACACGGCAGTGAAGAAGATGGCGCTGGCCACCACTGATTGGTAGAATATCTGCAGCATCTCACTGCAGACGTTGAAGGAGTGAAGCCTTCTCAAAAAGCACAGCCGGCTCTGTCCCTTCTTGTACAGGGCCTCAGCGTTCCTGGACCAGTCCAGTTTACTGTCCAGGTACACTCCGAGGTATTTGTACTCCCTGGTAAACTGCACATTCACATCATTGATGGAGGCAGGGGAGAGGGGTGTTCCACTCCTCCTAAAGTCCACCACAAAACACGTAGTCTTGTCGGTGTTGGGCTGCAGGTGATTCAGCCCACACCGAGTACCGTATTAGCCGGGACATCCCGTATATTTGGGCTACATTGGCTTGTCCCATACGGGACCGCCCTTGTCCCGTATTTGACCGCTACTACTCGGGTCGAGGGGACTGTCGGGTCGGAGCGCCGCGTCCGGCCCCGCCTCACCCGTCCCAACGTAGTGCAGCCCATGGAGTGCAGCAGCAGCGCCTCGCCCGTGGCCCCGTCGGTCGGTCGGCAAACCGGCCAGCTGTCCGACCTTCGGACGTTCGCTTACCACCGACACCACCACCACTACCACCCCTCCTTCTCACGGCCGATCATCGGTTCGTGAGTTGGATGGGGCGCCAGACTTTGCCCGCAGCAGAACACAAAGACCAGCCGGCGGGTTAGCTGAGGGGTTTTGGCTTGGGCCGTGCGACGTCAATAGACAATAGGTGCAGGAGGAGGCCATTCGGCCCTTCAAGACAGCACCACCATTCAATGTGATCATGGATGATCATCCACAATCAGTACCCCGTTCCTGCCTTCTCCCCATATCCCCTAACTCCGATATCTTTAAGAGCCCTATCTAGCTCTCTCTCGAAAGTATCCAGAGAACCGGCCTCCACCGCCCTCTGAGGCAGAGAATTCCACGCTCACCACTCTCTGTGAGAAAAAGTGTTTCCTCGTCTCCGTTCTAAATGCTTACCCCTTATTCTTAAACTGTGTGTGGCCCCTGGTACTGGACTCCCCCAACATCAGGAACTTGTTTCCTGCCCCTAGCGTGTCCAAATCTTTAATATTCTTATATGTTTCAATAAGATATCCTCTCATCCTTCTAAACTCCAGTGTATACAAGCCCAGCCGCTCCATTCTCTCAGCTTATGACAGTCCCGCCATCCCGGGAATTAACCTTGTAAACCTACGCTGCACTCCCTCAATAGCAAGAATGTCCTTCCTCAAATTAGGAGACCAAAACTGCACACGATACTCCAGGTGTGGTCTCACTAGGGCTCTGTACAACGGCAGAAGGACCTCTTTGCTCCGATACTCAACTCCTCTTGTTATGAAGGCCAACATGCCATTTGCTTTCTTCACTGCCTGCTGTACCTGCATGCTTATGCCCCTGTCCCACTTGGGAATCCTGAACGGAAACCTCTGGAGACTTTGCGCCCCACCCAAGGTTTCCGTGCGGTTCCCGGAGGTTTTTGTCAGTCTCCCTACCTGCTTCCACTACCTGCAACCTCTGGCAACCACCTGCAACCTCCGGGAACCGCACGGAAACCTTGGGTGGGGCGCAAAGTTTCTGTTCAGGTTGCCTAAGTGGGACAGGGGCATTACTTTCATTGACTGATGAACAAGGACCCCCAGATCCCGTTGTACTTCTCCTTTTCCCAGCTTGACGTCATTTAGATAGTAACCTGCCTTCCAGTTTTTTGGTTGTTGTTTGTTGTTCTGTTTGATTGTTGTTTGTCAAGCACGACGTCACGTGGCCCCCAGGCCAAAACTCCCCAGCTGGCCCGCTGTCTGAACTTTGTGTGCAGTCCAGCGCTCGGGCTAACTCATCATTCACCCAGCCAGCCAAGGCCGAGTTGGTCGACCAATTGCCCTGGGGAATTTGTCCTGTATTTTAACCTTTTGTCCCTTATTTGGGAACGAGAAAGTTGGCCACCCTATCCCACACCATCCCACAAATTTGTTGACTACACCTATGTTATGCAACCCAGAATTACAGTCATCTGAAAACCTCTGGAGAGAGATGGGGGGGGGGGGGGGGGGGGGGGGGGGGAGAGAGAGAGAGCGAGGGGGAGTGAGAGTGAGAGTGAGAGGGAGAGATTGGGAGGAAGGGTGGGGGGGGGAGAGAAAATAGAGAGGGAGAGCAATAGTGAATGATAGAGAGGCAGGGGAAGCGGTGAGAAAGAGAGGAAGTGGGGGAGAGAGGGAGAGAGGGAGAGAGGGAGAGAGGAAGAGAGGGAGAGAGGAGAGAGAGAGAGAGAGGGAGAGAGAGGAGAGAGGAAGAGAGGGAGAGAGAGGGAGAGAGGGAGAGAGGGAGAGAGGAAGAGAGGGAGAGAGGGAGAGGGACAGAGGGAGAGAGACAGAGAGGGAGAGAGGGAGAGAGGGAGGGAGAGAGGGACAGAGGGAGAGAGGGAGAGAGGGAGAGAGGGAGAGAGGGAGAGAGGAAGAGAGGGAGAGAGGGACAGAGGGACAGAGGGAGAGAGAGAGGGAGAGGGAGAGAGAGGGGGAGAGGGAGAGAGAGAGACAGAGGGAGAGAGGGAGAGAGAGAGAGGGAGAGAGGGAGAGAGGGACAGAGGGAGAGAGAGAGAGAGAGAGAGGAGAGAGGGAGAGAGGGAGAGGAGGGATAGATAGAGAGAGAGGGAGGAGGGAGAGAGGGAGAGAGGGAGAGCAAAAGAGAGAAGGTATGTGCATGTTCCCCTCACGTTCACTTTCAAAGGTTCATAAGTTCTAGGAGGGGAATTAGGCCATTCGGCCCATCAAGCCTACTCCGCCATCTCCCCCACCTAACCCCATTCTCCTGTCTTCTCCCCATAACCCCATACTAGTCAAGAATCTTTCTCTCTCTGCCATCTCTATTTTTTATCCTGCTCCATTCTATATGCGGTGATGTCCTGAACAACATCATTCAGTTTAGTCATGCTACATTGAAATGATGAATTCTGTTGCTGCCTCCACAAGCTATGCCTCATCCACTAATAATCACTCTGAATTTGTGATGTGTTTAACAAGGTCTATATGAATATTTACAAAACCTCCTGGACGCAGTGCTCCAACTGCTCATTAAAAACCTCTGTGGCATTAATGTGACTCAAGATAACACATCATTCATAATTCTGAAGCTCCACAGATGTTGCCTCACCCGCTGCATTAATCCAGCATTTATATCAATATCATGGGTCGAAGGGCCGAATGGCCGACTCCTGCACCTATTGTTTATCATTCTAATCGATCAGTGGGCAGCACCGTGGCGCAGCGGTAGAGTTGCTGCCTGACGGCGCCAGAGACCCGGGTTCGATCCTGACTACGGGTGCTGTCTGTACGGAGTTTGTACGTTCTCCCCGTGACTTGCGTGGGTTTCCTCCCACACTCCAAAGACGTACAGATTTGAATTGGTTTGGCAGAAATTTAAAATTGTCCCAAGTGTGCGTGTGTCCTGAATTGGTAAAGCTACAATCAGTTTAAAGATAGCGGAGTCAGGGGATATGGGCAGAAGGCAGGAACGGGGTACTGATTGTGAATGATCAGCCATGATCATATTAGAAACATAGAAACATAGAAAATAGGTGCAGGAGTAGGCCATTCGGCCCTTCGAGCCTGCACCGCCATTCAATATGATCATGGCTGATCATCCAACTCAGTATCCTGTACCTGCCTTCTCTCCATACCCCCTTATCCCTTTAGCCACAAGGGCCACATCTAACTCCCTCTTAAATATAGCCAATGAACTGGCCTCAACTACCTTCTGCGGCAGAGAATTCCAGAGATTCACCACTCTCTGTGTGAAAAATGTTTTCCTCATCTCGGTCCTAAAAGATTTCCCCCTTATCCTTAAACTGTGACCCCTTGTTCTGGACTTCCCCAACATCGGGAAGAATCTTCCTGCATCTAGCCTGTCCAACCCCTTAAGAATTTTGTAAGTTTCTATAAGATCCCCCCTCAATCTTCTAAATTCTAGCGAGTACAAGCCGAGTCTATCCAGTTTTTCTTCATATGAAAGTCCTGAAATCCCAGGAATCAGTCTGGTGAACCTTCGCTGTACTCCCTCTATGGCAAGGATGTCTTTCCTCAGATTAGGAGACCAAAACTGTATGCAATACTCCAGATGTTGTCTCACCAAGACCCTGTACAACTGCAGTGAACCTCCCTGCTCCTATACTCAAATCCATATTGAATGGTGGCGCTGGCTCGAAGGGCCGAATGGCCTACTCCTGCACCTATTGTCTATTGTCCATCAGTCATCAGACCAATGCAACCAATATGGTCTAGTGGTGGGACATCCAAGATGCTAAAAGTCAAGCTCGTCCAGCCCGTAATCCTCCCTGCAGCCCTCTGTGCCGGTGTGCCGAATTGGATGCAATCCAACAACGCTGCTTGAGGAAGATTCTGAAGACTAGCGACAGAGACCACATCACAAACGAGGAGATCTACCGGGAAACCGCAACAAAGTCAGGACGTGGAGGGGCGCAGGATGAAATCTGCAGGACATGTACTCAGAATGTCACCAGAACGTGCACCTGAGGTAGCGACGACATGGCAAGCTGACGGAAGAAGGAAAAGAAGCCGACCACAACTCACACCGAGGGGAACATTCCGGAAGCATTTGGAAGCTCGGGACGCAAGCCTATCGAGGGTGGAGGACGTCGCACATAACCGAACAGAATGGCGAAAGCTTGCTGCCCGATGGGCTCAACAGTGTGGGAGGAACTAAGTCTAAGTCTAAGTCTAAGTAAGTGTGTGTAGAATAGTGTTAATGTGCGGGGATCGCTGGTTGGCATGGACTCGGTGGGCCGAAGGGCCTGTGTCCGCACAGCAGCACCATCAAGGACCAGTCTCACCCCAGCCACTCCCTCTTCTCCCCTCTCCCATCAGGCAAGAGGTACAGAAGTGTGAAAACAAACGCACACCTCCAGATTCAAGGACAGTTTCATCCGAGCTGTTATCAGGCAACTGAACCATCCTACCACAAACCAGAGAGCAGTGCTGAACTACTATCCACCTCATTGCTGACCCTCGGACTAACCTATATCGGACTTTACTGCCTTTACCTTGCACTAAACGTTATTCCCTTATCATGTATCTGTACACGGTAAACGGCTCGATTGTATTCATTTATTGTCTTTCCACTGACTGGTTAGCACCCAACAAAAGTTTTTCAACCTCGGTACACGTGACAATAAACTGAACTAAACTCAATTTATACCAAACAAACAGGCCCTTTGGCCCGCCGAGCCCGCACCAGCCAGCGATGCCCGCACACTACCACTATCCCGCACACTAACACTATCCCTGCACACTAACACTATCCCTGCACACTAACACTATCCCTGCACACTAACACTATCCCACGCCAGCCAGCGATGCCCGCACACCAACACTATCCCTGCACACTAACACTATCCCTGCACACCAACACTATCCCTGCACACTAACACTATCCCTGCACACTAACACTATCCCGCACACTAACACTATCCCGCACACTAACACTATCCCTGCACACTAACACTATCCCGCACACTAACACTATCCCGCACACTAACACTATCCCCGCACACTAACACTATCCCCGCACACTAACACTATCCCGCACAACACTCGCACACTAACACTATCCCCGCACACTAACACTATCCCCGCACACTAACACTATCCCCGCACACTAACACTATCCCTGCACACTAACACTATCCCCGCACACTAACACTATCCCTGCACACTAACACTATCCCCCGCACACTAACACTATCCCTGCACACACTAACACTATCCCCCGCACACTAACACTATCCCGCACACTAACACTATCCCGCACACTAACACTATCCCGCACACTAACACTATCCCTGCACACTAACACTATATCCCGCACACTAACACTATCCCGCACAGTAACACTATCCCGCACACTAACACTATCCCTGCACACTAACACTATCCCTGCACACTAACACTATCCCGCACACTAACACTATCCCGCACACTAACACTATCCCGCACACTAACACTATCCCGCGCCAACCAGCGATGCCCGCACACTAACACTATCCCTGCACACTAACACTATCCCTGCACACTAACACTATCCCTGCACACTAACACTATCCCTGCACACTAACACTATCCCTGCACACTAACACTATCCTGCACACTAACACTATCCCTGCACACTAACACTATCCCTGCACACTAACACTATCCTTCAACCCAACACTATCCTTTACGCCAACACTATCCCGCACACTAACACTATCCCTGCACACTAACACTATCCCTGCACACTAACACTATCCCTGCACACTAACACTATCCCTGCACACCAACACTATCCCTGCACACTAACACTATCCCTGCACACTAACACTATCCCTGCACACTAACACTATCCCTGCACACTAACACTATCCCTGCACACTAACACTATCCCTGCACACTAACACTATCCCTGCACACTAACACTATCCCTGCACACTAACACTATCCCTGCACACTAACACTATCCCGCACACTAACACTATCCCTGCACACCAACACTATCCCGCACACTAACACTATCCCTGCACACTAACACTATCCCTGCACACTAACACTATCCCTGCACACTAACACTATCCCTGCACACTAACACTATCCCTGCACACTAACACTATCCCTGCACACTAACACTATCCCTGCACACTAACACTATCCCTGCACACCAACACTATCCCTGCACACTAACACTATCCCTGCACACTAACACTATCCCTGCACACTAACACTATCCCTGCACACTAACACTATCCCTGCACACTAACACTATCCCTGCACACTAACACTATCCCTGCACACTAACACTATCCCTGCACACTAACACTATCCCTGCACACTAACACTATCCCGCACACTAACACTATCCCGCACACTAACACTATCCCTGCACACTAACACTATCCCTCCACACTAACACTATCCCTGCACACTAACACTATCCCTGCACACTAACACTATCCCCGCACACTAACACTATCCCGCACACTAACACTATCCCGCACACTAACACTATCCCGCACACTAACACTATCCCGCGCCAACCAGCGATGCCCGCACACTGGAGGGACAATGTTACATTGATACCAAGTCAATTAACGGATAAACCTGCACGTCTTTGGAGTGTGGCAGGACCTCGAAGATCCCGGTGAAAACCCAGGCAGGTGACGGGGAGAAGGTACAAACTCCGTGGCGATACAGACCCGTAGTCGGGATGGAAGCTGGGTCTCCGGCGCGGTGAGGCGAGGGTTTAAAGGCCGTGCCTACCTGCCGACGTTTGCTTGAACTTCTCGCTCTTCTTCTTCTTCTCCACTTCCAGGGCTTGAACAGCCGCCCCAGCGAGGCCAGCTTGCTCCGCCGGCGGATGGGTGGCGTGTGGGTCCCCGGCACCAGCGACTCGGAACGCATCGCTGCCAGCCTCTCCACCTCCTCAGCTGTAGGGCAGAGAGGGAGATATCAGTCGGAGACATCGTTCCAGAGTCAGAGAACCACAGTCATAGCCATGGAGTCATTGTCATTGTTATGGAGTCATAGAGTCTTGGAGGCTTAGAGATAGTTATAGAGTCTTAGTCATAACATCAAAGTGTCAGAGAATCAATAGACAATGAACAATAGGTGCAGGTATAGGCCATTCGGCCCTTCGAGCCAGCACCGCCATTCAATGTGACCATGGCTGATCAGTACCCCGTTCCTGCCTTCTCCCCATATCACCTGACTCCGCTATCTTTAAGAGCCCAATCTAGCCCAAATATACAGGCTGTTCCGTCTAATACGGGACAGTTGGCAACACTAGTGCTGACCAAGACGTCCCATCTACAATTGTACCACCAGCCAGCGTTTGGCCCTTTAGAAAATTGAAGAGTACAGCGCCAAAACATGCCCTTCTGCCCACCCTGCTCATGCCGAATGAGTTTGCATATCAGAAACAGGTGCAGTAGGCCATTCGGCCCCTCGAGCCAGCACCGCCATTCAATAGGATCATGGCTGATCATCCAAACTCAGTACCCCGTTCCTGCCTTCTCCCCATATCCCTTGGTTCCATTAGCCCAAAGAGCTAAATCTAACTCTCTCTTGAAAACATCCAGTGAATCGGCCTCCACTGCCTTCTGTGGCAGAGAATTCCACAGATTCAGAACTCTCTGGGTGAAAAGGATTTTTCTCATCTCAGTCCTAAATGGCCGACCCTTTATTCTTAAACTGTGACCCTGGTCTGACCCCCAATACCGGGAAAGCTTTTCTTGCATCTAGTGTGTCCAAACCCTTAATAATTGTATATGTTTCTATAGGTAATTACACATCTGAGCGTGCAAACATTACATGTGGAGTTCCCCAGGGCTCCATTCTGGGGCCTCTTCTGTTTAACATCTACATGCTTCCACTGGCTCAGATCATGAAAGACATCAAAATATGTTACCATTGTTACGCAGACGACACACAAATCTACATAACAATATCACCAGGAGACGATAGTCCAATACAAGCACTGAGTGGATGCATTGAGCAAATCAACGATTGGATGAACCAGAATTTTCTCCAATTAAACAAAGAAAAAACTGAAATAATTGTTTTTGGAGCCAAGGAAGAACGATTAAAAGTTAGCACCCAGCTTCAAATGGTGATGCTAAAAACAACAAACTAAGCCAGAGTAGTCATGTAAATGGTAGGGAATTGAAGAATGCAGTTGAACAGAGGGATCTGGGTATAACCGTGCATAGTTCCTTGAAGGTGGAATCTCATATAGATAGGGTGGTAAAGAAAGCTTTTGGTATGCTAGCCTTTATAAATCAGAGCATTGAGTATAGAAGCTGGGATGTAATGTTAAAATTGTACAAGGCATTGGTGAGACCAAATCTGGAGTATGGTGTACAATTTTGGTCGCCCAATTATAGGAAGGATGTCAACAAAATAGAGAGAGTACAGAGGAGATTTACTAGAATGTTGCCTGGGTTTCAACAACTAAGTTACAGAGATAGGTTGAATGTTAGGTCTTTATTCTCTGGAGCGCAGAAGGTTAAGGGGGGACCTGATAGAGGTCTTTAAAATGATGAGAGGGATAGACAGAGTTGATGTGGACAAGCTTTTCCCTTTGTGAATAGGGAAGATTCAAACAAGAGGACATGACTTCAGAATTAAGGGACAGAAGTTTTGGGGTAATGTGAGGGGGAACTTCTTTACTCAGAGAGTGGTAGCGGTGTGGAATGAGCTTCCAGTGGAAGTGGTGGAGGCAGGTTCATTGGTATCATTTAAAAATAAATTGGATAGGCATATGGATGAGAAGGGAATGGAGGGTTATGGTATGAATGCAGGCAGGTGGGGCTAAGGGGAAAAAAATTTGTTCGGCAGGGACTTGTAAGGCCGAGATGGCCTGTTTCCGTGCTGTAATTGTTATATGGTTATATGGTTATATGGACTCAGACCTGAACTTCAACAGCCACATAAAAACAGTCACAAAGTCAGCCTACTATCACCTAAAGAATATATCAAGGATTTTACTTCGGAGTCACGTGAGTGATTCCGTGAAGACCCCAGCTCCAGTGCGCATGCGGCATAATCGCACAGCGTGCAGAACGCGGCAGCCAGCGGGAGTCGGGCTAGCTCCCGCATCCAGGGACGAGAGGTAAGTACTTACCTTAATCGGGCCTTGTGATTTTTGCTCCAGGGGGAGCAAAGTGAGGCATGGTGAGCGGGCCCCGTTTCGACTCCAGCGTGGGGCCGACAGTGACGGGGACAAGGTGCCACCCGGACCGCTAACGCTGCGGACCGCTGCAAGGAGCTGCGCCAATGCCGGTCCGCTGAACAGCTGTTCCGTACAGCCGCGGACCGGAGGGAAATTTTAAAAAACCCGACCGGCAGCCCTGCAGACTCCTGACCAGGAGAATTACCGCCCGGGAACCGCCACAACGCCGCCTGGAAAACGGCAGGCAGCCTCTACATGCAGGTAAGGGGAAATCTTACCAATTTACAGGTTCTACAGGAGCCATCTTCCTCCAAGCTGGAACAGGTTGGAGACAGCAAAAATGAGTATGTCTGTCTCCCCAAGCCAGAGGAGGTCATGAAGTTCACCTCCAGGAGAAGGACTGCCTGCCCAACTCCACACGAGGGTCCTTATCTGGGAGGCAGCCACCGGTAGCGGTGGAGCTATTTCAATGCTCCCGCTCACTCGACACCAAGCCGCTCCCTGTGCCGCCGGTGTAAAGGGGCACTGGCTGAATGCCAAGGGAGCTGACTCTTACCCCAGTGCTATTGCACTAGCCATCTCCCTTGTCGAGGGATTGATGCAACAGCGGAGTGGAGTGCTTTGCCTCCTCCCATTTAGCGCATCCTTTATGCTCCTTTTTTAAGGGCTAAGGAGGCCAGGGCTGGGCTGGCTTAAGTGCTGGGCAGGCGGACGAGAACAGCAGTATGCCAGGGGAGCAGGATCAGGAAGAGCCATTGGGTGTCGTGGGCCACTACATGGCTCCTCCACGCGACCATCTTCCAAACAAAAGCCCTGCAGGAACAGGCCTTTCCAGAGGCAAATCCGCAGGCAGCTGGGTCTCGTAGACTCACAGACAAGCAGCGAATTCTACAGAAGGTCAAGATGTTACCACCTTTGCTCGCCTTTGGTGCTGACGCCTAAGATGTTCCCATATTTGGGATACTCGACTGAACGATGGTGCATATAGACCTGCCCGCAACCCCGAATATATGGGGCTATGCAAACCGCTGCTGCGGGGAAGAGGGAGCAGGCTATGGGACGAGCAGGACATCACATCCAACACCCAGCTGGCAGCACCCCTCGGCATCCACCAGCAATATCAAACAAGGACTGGTGAAAGCCTGGTGACCGCTGCAGATCCCCATAGTTCTTTTTAGACGGGGCCCAGAGCGGAGCCGTGGGAAGATGCGCCGCCCCACCGACAGCACCAACATACCAGCAAACTACGCCTTCATGAAAAACAACAAGCATGGAGGTAGGTAGTCTGGTTCCTCCCAGTTTACACTAAAACAAGGGTGCTCTACTAAACTGCATGGGGAGTGGGCTAAGCATGGGATGCTGTCACAAATAACCAAAATATACTCAACAGCATTAGAGGATAAAAACGAATTCAAATTGGGCATTTTACTGCCAGTTCAGCAATGCGCCCAAAGGGCTGTTTCTCCCTCTAAGAAAAGAGAAGTGAGAAGGCAAGCTGAACTAAACAGGCACATTACTAAACGGATTGGAATTTGTATCGAATATATTCACCAAAACTATAAAAAATGATGAATGTAGCATCATCATTGATCTAATATCACTAAATAAATCTGTTGAGTATATCCACTTTAAGATGGAGGTGGAGTTTTGTCACTGCCAGACATCTGATCTCCCTAGGATACCTATGGGGAGCATTGATATGGGAGATGCTAACTATCTTATACCATACACTAGGATCATTATAGATACCTAAATATATTTACCTGGATCATGGATATCCCGGTTAGGGCAACCATGGGAGCATATAGCATTTCATATGGTCTAAACCTCCGCCCTAAACTATTAAAAATGGCCATGAAAATATTAAGAAAACAAGCATAATCATGGCACATATTGGATGATATCCTCATATTAGGGGAAACAAAGGAATTAGCTGTGGAGCAGTTCTAGCTACGAAACAGCTCCCTAAAGCTGAGGTTCATCCCACGCCCAGATAAACCAGAATTGAAGCGTTACTACCAAGGATTATCTGGGCTTCAATAACAATTCCGTCCATATGACTGTTACTTTGCCAAGACACTTGGGTCACTATAATCAAATCATGAATGTACCCACTGAAGCTATATCACAATTAAGGTGGTGGGCAGACATATATTTGGCATAGTTTTCAGCCCTATTATCATCACCAATCCCAACTTGGTTATTTTTAAAAACCAATGCCAGTACTTTAGGCTGGGGAGCAACTAAACTCCATATCCAGCACAGGTAACAGATGGACCAAGTCACAAACATCGTTACTACACATACCGGGCATCAACTTCTTGGGATTGGTGATCGCCTATTGGGCTAAAAAGCATATGCATTTCAAATGCAGCACGTACATATGTGGTTACGGATTGATAATACTATGGTGGTGGCTTATATCAACCATATGGGGAGCATAATAATCATTATTGTGCAACAAATTGGTCAAACAAATCTGGCAATGGTGTGTCAAAAGACATTTTAAATATCAGCTGCCTATGTCCTAGGAAGCTAGAACACAGTAGGAGACACCATGTCACGGGGTACAATTTATGATTACATTGAATAGATGTCATAACCCAAAATATCTGCTAAATTTATTAAGCAGTTTGAAAGCCAGATATCAATTTGGTTGCACAAGACGGAATCACCAGTAACCCATGTATGTGACTTAGGAACCAGATTAGAGGCAGCAGCGATAGATGCCTATACGCTGGAAGGGGGAATTTCTGCTTTGCCTTCCTCCCTTCTGCCTCATCCGTCGGGCACTTCGCAATACAGATGGGATCTGTCTCCGAGATATTGAACGTGCCCGACCGGCCTACAGCCATGGTTCCCAGTTCATCACGACACGGTGGGCGAGTCACCTATGGATTTCCCTAGTGGACCATGGTTGCTGACTCAACCCAGTATCAGGCATAAGCCACCCATGCCAGGGAAACATCAAACTCCTGGGTGCAGGTTTTGAATAGACCTTACCAGGGACTGGGATTATCCAAAAGAAACATTACCACCATGTCGGCATCCCTGCGAACAGTCACTAAAAGCTAACATGGGTAAAATACTGCCACGACGCAGGGACAACGAACTATTCAACCACTGACGTATTGGAGTTCCTGGAACATCTACACCATGACTAAAAGGTGAGTTACAGTGCCGTAAATACAGCATGGAGCGCCTTATCTGCTTATCTAAAACCGCATGTCAGCAGAGCATGGGATCCCATCCACTGAAGGTAAACTTATGAAGGGCAACTATAATATAAGCCCCAAACACCCAGGTATATACCCATGTATGGGATATTGGTGTGATATTGACATACCTCAGAGAATGGCACCAGCCAGATCCCTCAGCTTGCTTAATCTATGTTTTAAAAAACGCTCATGCTTATGGCTCTCGTACACGCTCAAAGAGTCCGGTCACTCCATAAACTAGACTGGATACATGGTGATTACCCCAGACGCATCAAGTTCATATTTAGGTCTGGTAAAATCTAACTCGCAGGTATATGGATTCGGCACGAACTAGCAGGGTCGAGATCGCCTGTGTTTTCCGTGCTGTAGTCGTTATATGGCTATATGGACCAGGAACGCCCGATTCACTGGTGGGATTCCGGGCCTACCCACCAGAGTCCAGGTTGAGTGTGGTGACTCATCTACTACTATATATAGACACAACCCACTATCTTAGAGGGAGAGGAAAGCCTATGGGTCAACCACAGTAACCCAAAACGGGGTACGAGCCAAACCACTCCAAGGTGGCTCAAACAGGTACTGAAAGCTGCCGGAATAGATAATAATACATTTAATCCCATTCCACAAGGGCAGCATTGATATCAGCGGCTGAACGAATGGACATCCCGGTTGACCACATTTTCAATACAGCAGAATGGTCAAGGGAACCGCGTTCAGAACATTTTTTATTATAAACCGTTGATAAACCTGATTTAATTGCAGGAGAATATTACAAACTGCAATATTAATTTAAGCTCAGAGGAGCTCTGTTATGTTGTTATTGTTAACAAATACCTTTCTGTTTCTTTTGAAAGCAGATCCACTGGTTGATTACGATAACACTTCCTCCCTCATAAACTTCAGCAGTGAGTGAAATAAAAACTGTTACACGGTTTGAAATCACAGACCTTTGAAGTCTTCACGGAATCACTCACGTGACTCCGAAGTAAAATAGTAAGATTAAACGAGTACTTACCAGTACGAAGTTTGATCTGTATTTTATGAGGAGTTACGGTGAGGGATTAAGTGCCCGCCGCTCCCACCCTCATTATACAGATCAAACTAATAAACTGATGTCTCGTGATCTTTACTATCTTACTTCAAATATTGTGTCTATTCTGTGATTTCACACCGCTGCTTCGAAGTATGCCGCATGCGCACTGGAGCTGGGGTCTTCACTTAATCCCTCACCGTAACTCCTCATAAAATACAGATCAAACTTCGTACTGGTAAGTACTCGTTTAATCTTACTATTAAACGACATGTCTCAGCAGGATTTGTCAGCAAGACCAAAAAAGTAGATCACATCACTCCAGTTCTGAGGTCTTTACACTGGCTTCCTGTCTGTCAAATAATTGATTTCAAAATACTACTGTTGGTTTACAAAGCACTGAATGGTTTAGGGCCAAAATACTTTTTGTGATCTTCAGCTTAGCTACGAACCACCCAGACCTCTCAGATCGTCTGGGACAGGTCTGCTCTGTGTCCCCAGAGTCAGAACTAAACATGGAGAGGCAGCATTTAGTTTTTATGCACCACATATCTGGAACAAACTCCCAGAAAACTGCAGGTCTGCTGCAACTCTCAGCTCTTTTAAATCTAGACTGAAGACTTTTCTGTTTGCCGCTGCCTTTCAGTAAACAATACAATTTATTAATTATCTATACTGCACTGTAACTTCTATTCCTGGTTTAATTCTATTTTAAATATTTTATTTGATTGCTTTTAATTTTGTAATTATTTTATCTGAATAATCTAATAATCGTTATACATAGAAACATAGAAACATAGAAATTAGGTGCAGGAGAAGGCCATTCGGCCCTTCGAGCCTGCACCGCCATTCAATATGATCATGGCTGATCATCCAACTCAGTATCCCGTACCTGCCTTCTCTCCATACCCCCTGAATCCCCTTAGCCACAAGGGCCACATCTAACTCCCTCTTAAATATAGCCAATGAACTGGCCTCAACTACCCTCTGTGGCAGAGAGTTCCAGAGATTCACCACTCTCTGTGTGAAAAAAGTTCTTCTCATCTCGGTTTTAAAGGATTTCCCCTTTATCCTTAAGCTGTGACCCCTTGTCCTGGACTTCCCTAACATCGGGACCAATCTTCCTGCATCTAGCCTGTCCAACCCCTTAAGAATTTTGTAAGTTTCTATAAGATCCCCTCTCAATCTTCTAAATTCTAGAGAGTATAAACCAAGTCTATCCAGTCTTTCTTCATAAGACAGTCCTGACATCCCAGGAATCAGTCTGGTGAACCGTCTCTGCACTCCTTCTATGGCAATAATGTCCTTCCTCAGATAATCAGATACATCTAAATGTCATTTTATATGTGTTTCTTTCCAATGCTTTTAATGTTTTATGTAAAGCACTTTGAATTACCTTGTTGTTGAAAGGTGCTGTACAAATAAACTTGCCTTGCCTTGCCTAAGATCCCCTCTCATCCTTCTAAATTACAGCGAATACAAGCCCAGTCGACCCATTCTTTTATCATAAGTCAGGCATATTGGGCTGGTCCCTTTCGCCTGCATAGAACATAGAACAGTACAGCACAGTAACAGGCCCTTCGGCCCATAATGTCTGTGCTGAACATGATGCCAAGACCAACAACCAGCGCATAACCCGTATCCCTCCTCATCCACGAGACTCTTAAATGCCGGGCCACGGTATAGTCTAGTTTAGAAATACAGTGCGGAAACAGGCCCTTCAGCCCACCCAGTCCGTGCTGACCAGCGATCCCCACACATTAACACTATCCTACACACACCAGGGCCTATTTAAAATCTTACCAAGCCAATTAGCCTACAAAACTGTATGTCTTTGGAGTGTGGGAGGAAACCGGAGCACCCGGAGAAAACCCACGTGGTCACAGGGAGAAGATGCAAACTCCGTACAGACAGCGCCCGTAGTCAGGATTGAACCGGGGTTTCTGGCGCTGTGAGGCAGCGACTCTACCTGATCATATTGAATGGCGGTGCAGGCTCGAGGGGCCGAATGGCCTACTCCTGCACCTAATTTCTATGTTTCTATGTTTCTGAAC
Organism: Leucoraja erinaceus; assembly: GCF_028641065.1. Taxonomy (NCBI): domain Eukaryota; kingdom Metazoa; phylum Chordata; class Chondrichthyes; order Rajiformes; family Rajidae; genus Leucoraja; species Leucoraja erinaceus. The sequence continues at coordinate 25,390,166 of NC_073378.1, read as the reverse complement.
TGAACTGAATATTTAGTGAGAGTTGTCCTTGATTATGCTGCTGGCCTTGCCGGGGCAGTGCCAATGCACGGGGATCGCTAGTTAGCCCGGACTTGGTGGACTGAAGCGCCTGTTTCCACGCTGTACCTTTAACTGTGTTCAGTACTCCAGGATGGGACCCAGAGTGCTGGAGTAACTCAGCAGGTCAGGCAGCATCTGGGGAGAACATGGATAGGTGACGTTTCACAGAGTGCTGGAGTAACTCAGCGGGTCTGGCAGCATCTGTGGAGAACATGGATAGGTGACGTTTCACAGAGTGCTGGAGTAACTCAGCGGGTCAGGCAGCATGTGTGGAGAACATGGATAGGTGACGTTTGATGTTGACAACCTTCTTCAGGCTCCACGTGCAGCCTGGGACTAATAACATGGAACTAAAGCGAGTGGTACAAATGTTTATTGACAATAGGACACTTGTGTCCCTGGATGAGCGGAGATGTCCCCCCGACTACATACGGGGAACAAAGGAGGCCACTGTCTTCACTCCCTGCCACAGGGACACCATTGTGTCACAATCCTCGCCTCTTGTCCGAGGCCCACAATCTGTCTCTTGTATCCTGTGCTTGAACGAGCTGCGGACCACAGCGCTGCGCTGTCACCACCATCGCCCCCTCACGCCACGGTTACAGCTCAGTTGTCGTGCCCCTCTCTCATATTCCTGGCGTTGGAGATGGCCCAGGGGAAGTTTAGTTTTAGTTTGGAGATACACGGCGCGGAAACAGGCCTTTCCGCGCCGACCAGCGATCCCCGCACACGAACACCACCCTCCCCACACCCACACGCACTCGGGACGATTTTCACATTTATACACCGAGCCAATTAACCTACAAACCTGCACGTCTATGGAGTGTGGGAGGAAAACAAAGATCTCGGAGAAAACCCACGGGGAGAACGTGCAAACAACGCACTGACAGCACCCGTAGTCGGGATCTAACCCGGGTGTCCGGCGCAGCATTCACTGTAAGGCAGCGACTCTACCGCTGCGCCACCGTGACCGCACGAATGATCGGGATCTGGCCGACTCATAGGGATGGCCGGCTCCATCCTGGGGGCGCAGGTGGATTCATGGGAGGTTGGTCTTGGAGGGGATGATCAATCTGCGGAGCATCCTGGGCAATACTAGCTCACACCCTCCGTGACACACTGGTCAACCTGACGAGCACCTTCAGCAACAGACTGGTCCCACCAAGATGCAGCACAGAACGCCACAGGAGATCCTTCTTCCCTGTGGCTGTCAAACTGTACAACTCCTCCCCCTTACATTATGTTTTATGACTGTTGGCAGATCAATTTCTCTCATAGAAACATAGAAACATCGAAATTAGGTGCAGGAGTAGGCCATTCGGCCCTTCGAGCCTGCACCGCCATTCAATATGATCATGGCTGATCATCCAACTCAGTATCCCGTACCTGCCTTCTCTCCATACCCCCTGATCCCCTTAGCCACAAGGGCCACATCTAACTCCCTCTTAAATATAGCCAATGAACTGGCCTCGACTACCCTCTGTGGCAGAGAGTTCCAGAGATTCACCACTCTCTGTGTGAAAAAAGTTCTTCTCATCTCGGTTTTAAAGGATTTCCCCCTTATCCTTAAGCTGTGACCCCTTGTTCTGGACTTCCCCAACATTGGGAACAATCTTCCTGCCTGTCCAACCCCTTAAGAATTTTGTAAGTTTCTATAAGATCCCCTCTCAATCTCCTAAATTCTAGAGAGTATAAACCAAGTCTATCCAGTCTTTTTTCATAAGACAGTCCTGACATCCCAGGAATCATGGGATTAATAAAGTTCTATTGTATCTTATTGTATTATATCGTTAACCCCTGCCTGGTCCTCTCTCATATTCCTGGCCATGCCTATCTATGAGGATCTGACCTGGATCCAACACATTGGTGCAATCGTACACAAAGCCCCTCAACTTCTTGAGAAGATTGAGGAGATTCAGTAAAGGGCCTGTCCCACTTATGCGACTTTTTCGGCGACTGCCGGCACCCATCATCCACCGGCGACCAGAACAAGGTACGACTCTTTGGGCGACTACTCACGCCCATACGGGCTTCACCCCCGCGACATGTCGCCTGTATATGGTCGTGAGTCGTCTCCTCAGTCGCCCAAAGAGTCGTGGCGTCTTTCCGGTCGCCTCAGCAAGGCCAGCAGCATAATTAAGGAGGAGTCGCACCCTGGCCACTCCCTCTTCTCCCCTCTCCCATCAGGCAAGGGGTGAAGAAGTGTGAAAACAAACGCACACCTCCAGATTCAGGTTTAAGAAGGAACTGCAGATGATCGAAAATCAAAGGTAGATAAAAATGCTGGAGAAACTCAGCGAGTTTCTCCAGCATTTTTGTCTACCTCCAAATTCAGGTACCATTTCTTTTCTTCCCAGCTGTGATCGGGCAACTGAACCATCCTATCAACAACTAGAGAGTGGGCCTGACCCCATCTGCCTCATTGGAGACCCTTAGGCTATCTTTAATCGGACTTTACTAGACTTGATCTTGACTAAACACTATTCCCTTTATCCTGTGTCTGTACACTGTGGACGGCTTGATTGTCTTTCCGCTGAGTGGTTAGCACGCAACAGAAAACGTTTCACTGCACCTCGGTACACGTGACCCTAAAGGTGTGTAGGGACCCACACTGCCTCCCTCAATAGCAATAATGTCCTTCCACAAATTAGGAGACCAAAATGCACATAATATTCCAGGTGTGGTCTTACTAGGGCCCTGTACAACTGCAGAAGGACCTCTTTGCTCCTATACTCAACTCCTCTTGTTATGAAGGCCAACATGCCATTCAGCGGGTCAGGCAGCATCTGTGGGGAACATGGATAGGTGACGTTTCACAGAGTGCTGGAGTAACTCAGCGGGTCAGGCAGCATCTGTGGAGAACATGGATAGGTGACGTTTCACAGAGTGCTGGAGTAACTCAGCGGGTCAGGCAGCATCTGTGGAGAACATGGATTGGTGACGTTTCACAGAGTGCTGGAGTAACTCAGCGGGTCAGGCAGCATCTGTGGAGAACATGGATAGGTGACGTTTCACAGAGTGCTGGAGTAACTCAGCGGGTCAGGCAACATCTGTGGGGAACATGGATAGGTGACGTTTCACAGAGTGCTGGAGTAACTCAGCGGGTCAGGCAGCATCTGTGGAGAACATGGATAGGTGACGTTTCACAGAGTGCTGGAGTAACTCAGCGGGTCAGGCAGCATCTGTGGAGAACATGGATAGGTGACGTTTCACAGAGTGCTGGAGTAACTCAGCGGGTCAGGCAGCATCTGTGGAGAACATGGATAGGTGACGTTTCACAGAGTGCTGGAGTAACTCAGCGGGTCAGGCAGCATCTCTGGAGAAAATTACCCCACGATACTTTCGCGATACAGTCGCAGATATTTTAAGAATTATATTTACAATAACACAGAATAATGAGAAGATAAATAGCACCCGTAGATGAAGCTTTTTCCTATATAATGAGGAGTTAGACCTATTTAAATGAACAATTAACAGATCAGCTTTTGTCGCAAGGAGACAGTGGATAATTAGTGCAAAGATGAAGCTGGAGCAGATGTGTGTTTACACACATCAAACCCCTACACTTACAAGAAAATTCCCCTTATTAATACACCCTAAAGATAAGTTTGATAGATGGTTGGTCCAAATCGTGACGGCTTGTGATTATAACTAGCTTATTTACTGTTCGGTACAGACATCAACGGTTGTTTGGCGGGGTTCAGTTTAGTTTAGAGATACAGCACGGAAACTGGCCCTTCGGCCCACCATGTCCGCACCGACCAGCAATCCTCGTACACTAACACTATCCTACACACGCACACACACTTTCGGGGCAATTGACATTTATACCAAGCCAATGCACCTACAAACCTGTTGACCTATGGAGGGAGGGAGGGAGGTGTTGGAGTCAATTTTGGAACCAGAGAGGATGTTGGGATACTTGACCATGTGGACACTGCTGAATGCTTGCCGGATGTTAACTTTGCTGGCTAGATGCCAAGTGGAGAATTGTGCGTAGCTAAATAACAAGGCCAGACGCTGAGTGCCTGCAATAGGCAAAATATAGACACGGTGGAAGCACAATGGCTGAAAAACATGATTCAGTTGCTAAGCGGTTGCTAAGGGGTAGCCTGGTCCCTCACCCAGAGAATGTAAACACCTGCCATTGTTTGATGATAACATATGTATGAACCAGCTGTAAGGATGCTCGCAGAACATGTGCTCTTGACTCTTCACCAACAACTCTGTCGACATTAAAGGGGCTGTCCCACTGTACGGGAAAGGGGGAGATGCAGCGAGACCTGGGTGTCATGGTTCACCAGTCATTGAAAGTAGGCATGCAGGTGCAGCAGGCAGTGAAGTGCAGTTGTACAGGGTCTTGGTGAGACCACACCTGCAGTATGGCGTACAGTTTTGGTCTCCAAATATGAGGAAGGACATTATTGCCATAGAGGGTGTGCAGAGAAGGTTCACCAGACTGATTCCTGGGATGTCAGGACTGTCTCATGAAGAAAGACTGGATAGACTTGGTTTATACTCTCTAGAATTTAGGAGATTGAGATGGGATCTTATAGAAACTTACAAAATTCTTAAGGGGTTGGACAGGCTAGATGCAGGAAGATTGCTCCCGATGTTGGGGAAGTCCAGGTCAAGGGGTCACAGCTTAAGGATAAGGGGGAAATCCTTTAAAACCAAGATGAGAAGAACCTTTTTCACACAGAGTGGTGAATCTCTGGAACTCTCTGCCGCAGAGGGTAGTCGAGGCCAGTTCATTGGCTATATTTAAGAGGGAGTTAGATGTGGCCCTTGTGGCTAAGGGGATCAGAGGGTATGGAGAGAAGGCAGGTACGGGATACTGAGTTGGATGATCAGCCATGATCATATTGAATGGCGGTGCAGGCTCGAAGGGCAGATTGGCCTACTCCTGCACCTAATTTCCATGTTTCTATGTTTCTATGTACGAGCTAATTCAAGAGCTCTCCCGAGTTTAAAGAAAAATCAAACTCATGGTAAGCACGTGGAATGAATGCAGCGGGTACGTCGGAGCTCGGGACGTCTCTTAGCGGTTCGTAACGCTAACGGCAGGTACTCGGGAAAACGCGGTAAGCTCGGGAAGACTCGTGAAGATTTTTCAACCTGTTGAAAAATGTCCACGAGAGCCCCGAGTACCTACGAGCGGCCATTACCGTAATTCTCCGAGTTCGAATCGGAGGAAACTCGGGAGAGCTCTTGAATTAGCTCGCACAGTGGGACAGCCCCATAAAGTTGCTGCCAAGTGATTATATTTTCACCAACAGAGGAAACCGAAGAGCTTGGAGAAAACTCACGCGGATCACAGGGAGAATGTACAAACTCCGTACAGACAGCACCCGTAGTAGGGATGGAACCCGGGTCTCTGGCGCTGTGAGGCAGCAGCTCTACCCGCTGCATCACCTGTTTGGAATGTACAGCATCTGTTGCTTGGAGTCTCTTGTTCAGCTGAGTGGTTTTATTCATTTATCGCTTGGTTAGGTGTGTACTTTGCAACAAGTCAAAGGAAGGTCAAGGTATGTTTTTGAGTATTTATTTAGAGAGGACTATAAGATATCAATACAGGGATGTAAAACTTTATATGGCGCTGCTGGTCAGACCGCAATTGCAATACTGTGAGCGGTTTTGGGCCCCGTATCTGAGGAAGGATGTGCTGGCTCTGGAGAGGGTCCAGAGGAGGTTTACTAGAATGATCCCAGGTATGAGTGGGTTAACCTATGATAAGCGTTTGACGGCACTGGGCCTGTACTCGCTGGAGTTTAGAAGGATGAGGGGATGACCTCATTGAAACTTACCGAATAGTGAAAGGCCTGGATAGAGTGGATGTGGAGAGGATGTTTCCACTGGTGGGGGAGTCTAGGACCAGAGGTCGCGGCCTCAGAATTAAAGGACGTTCCTTTAGGAAGGAGATGAGGAGGAATTTATTTAGTCAGAGGGTGGTGTATCGGTGGAATTCATTGCCTCAGACGGCTGTGGAGGCCAGGTCTGTGAGTGTTTTTATGGCAGAGATTAACAGATTCTTGATTAGTGCGGGTGTCAGGGGTTATGGGGAGAAGGCAGGAGAATGGAGTTGAGAGGGAGAGATAGATCAGCCATGATTGAATTGCGGAGTAGACTTGATGGGCCGAATGGCCTCATTCTGCTCCTATAACTTAGGAACCAATCAACATTGGTAAGGCCACAATTGGGGCGGCACGGTGGCGCAGCAGTAGAGTTGCTGCCTCACAGCTCCAGAGTACCTGGTTCGATCCTGACTACGGGTGCTGCCTGTACGGAGTTTTACCTTCTCCCTTTGCGCCCATGGGCCAAAACTCCTCAGCTGGCCCCGCCGGCTGGGCTTTGTGTGTAGTCCAGCACCCGGGGCCAACTCATCATTCACCCAGCCACGGCCGAGTCGCTCAACGAATTGCCGTCGGGAATTTGGCGACCCTCGCTGTGAGGCAGCAGCTCTACCCGCTGCTTCACCGTGTTTTGTTGAAGATTTCAGCATCTGCACAGTCTCTCATCAATCTATATCTCTCTACATCACCCTCTATCGGAGTTTTTGGTTTTTAGTTTGTGTTTTGTGGGGGGGGGGGGGGGGTTGAAACGGGGTTTGCAGACTCTCCCTGCGAGGGATTGCGACCTTTTTGTTGTATTCCCCTTCTCTGCCACCGTCTGCGCTGAGGCCTAATGGAGCTGACGACTTCGAGGCTCTGGAGGCAGAGACCGTCTTGACTCGCCCTGAGCTCGCTCCCGTGAGGGTGGTCCGGCTCAGGGCTGGAACAGTGCTCCCGTGAGAGGTTGTGATGCTCCCGTGAGGGCGGCCAGCCCGAGGGTGGAACGAGGCTCCCGCCGGAGCGGCCGAGCTCAGGGAGGTGCGGCGCTCGCAGCCCGAGGGAGAAGCGACGCCCAAGTCGGGGCGGCCCGGTCCGGGGGAGGTTCGGCGCCCAAGTCGGGGCGGCCCAGTCCGAGGCTGAAGACGGTACGGTACTAACGTGAGGGTGGCTGGGACGGTGTTCTGGCGGTGGTGGCCTGAGTCCGGGGTTCGGCCGTGGGCCAGCGGCTGCGTCTGCAGGACTGGCGGGCGGCAGCTTCGACCGTCCCGGGCCGCGATGTTTGAGCCGCGGGACTGTTATAACATCGCCCGGGGGGGTATCAGCCTCAGCGCAGAGGGAGAAGAGGAGGGAAGAGACTGCAGACCTAAGACTTTTGCCTCCATCACAGTGAGGAGATGCTGGGTGGACTCACTGTGGTGGATGTTAATATGTGTTTATTGTTGTTTTATTGTATTATATGTATGACTGCTACAATTTCGTTCAGACTTTGGTCTGAATGACAATAAAGGCTATCTAATCTAATCTAATCTATATCTCTAGTTTCCCTTTCCCCTGACTCGTAGTCTGAAGAAGTCGCGACCCGAAACGTCACCTATTCCTTCTCTCCAGAGATGCTGCCTGACCCGCTGAGTTACTCCAGTATTTTGTGTCTATTGTCGGTTTAAACCAGCATCTGCAGTTCCTCCCTACACATGTTTTTGCTACACAATTAAAATACTGCCTGTTTCAATCGAATGACTTCTCACTGTTCTCAGCTGATAGGAGAGGAGGCCCAGTCTGTTTGATCTATTCTGTCCTGATAGTCCATCTAGGGAACGTCCCTCAATGACAGCATGGCTTTCCAGAGGAAGACCAGACTCACACACTACATTGTAGGTTGCAGACTCACCAGGACTAAATATAACGAGAGCAAGGCACGGTGGCTCAGCGGCAGAGTTGCTGCCTTGCAGTGCAAGGGACAAAGGTTCGATCCCGCCTACGGGTGCTGTCTATACGGAGTTTGCATGTTCTCCCCGTGACCTGCGTGGATTTCCTCCGAGAACTTTGGTTTCCTCCCACACAACAAAGACGTACAGGTTTGCAAGTTAATTAGCTTGGTGCAAATGTAAAAATTGCTCCTATAGTGTTCGATAGCATTAATTTGTGGGGATCGCTGGTTGATGCGGACTCAATAAGCCGAAGGGCCTGTTTCCGCACCTCTAAACTAAACTGATCTCAGACAACGACGAGAAGGCCTACCGGGAGGAGGTGGCTGGTCTAGCACTCTGGTGCCAGGATAACAGCCTCCTCTTGAACATCAAAAAAACGAAGGAGCTGATCATGGACTTTAGGAGGGCACATCATCCGAGGACGTACACTCCATTGAGGATAAATGGGGATCCTGTGGGTAGGGTGAACTGCTTTAAATATCTGGGAGTCCACATCTCCGAGGATATGACATGGGCATCACACGCCTCAGCACTCGTGAGTAAGGCAAGGCAGCACCTTTACCACCTCAGGCAATTGAGGAAATTCAGAGTGTCTCCGAGGATCCTCCAGTGCTTCTACGCAGCGGCGGTGGAAAGCATCTTGTCCGGGAACATTACCATCTGGTTTGGGAATTGCTCTGCCAAGGACAAGAAGGCTCTGCAGAGAGTAGTGCGTTCGGCCGAACGCACTATGGGAACTTCACTTGCCCCCCTGCAGGAACTATACATCAGGAGGTGCAACTCCAGAGCCAACAATATAATGAGAGACCCCTTCCACCCCTGCAACGGACTGTTCCAGCTGCTACGGTCAGGCAAACGCCTCCGTTGCCATGCGGTGAGAACGGAGAGGTTGAGAAGGAGTTTCTTCCCAGAGGCCATTCGGACTGTAAACGCCTATCTCACCAGGGACTAACTCTACTGAACGTTTTTCCTTCCATTATTTATTATGTAAAAGAATATGTGTGTTATGATTGTGTTTATAGTTTGTTTGGTTGTTTTGTTGTTTGTCTTTTGCACAAAAGTCCGCGAGCATTGCCACTTTCATTTCACTGCACATCCAGTATGTGTATGTGACAAATAAACTTGACTTGACTTGACTTGACTTGATATTGATAATAAGTTCATAAGCAATAGCAGAATTAGGTCATTCGGCCCATCAAGTCTACTCCACCATTCAATCATGCCTGCTCTATCTTTCCCTCTCAACCCCCTTCTCCTGCCTTCTCCCCGTAAACCCTGACACCCGAACTAATCAAGAATCTATCAAAGGTAGACAACAATGCTGGAGAAACTCAGCGGGTGCAGCAGCATCTAAGGAGCGAAGGAAATAGGTAACGTTTCAGGCCGAAACGTCACCTATTTCCTTTGCTCCCTAGATGCTGCTGCACCAGCTGAGTTTCTCCAGCATTTTTGTCTACCTTCGATTTTCCAGCATCTGCAGTTCCTTCTTAAACATCAGAATCTATCAATCTCTGCCTTACAAATATCCATTGACTTTGTCTCCACGGCCTTCTGTGGCAAAGAATTCCACATTCACTATCCTCAGACGGAAGAAATTCCTCCTTATCTCTTTCCTAAAGGAACGTTCTTTTATTTTGAGGCTGTGACCTCTGGTCCTAGACTCCCCCACTAGTGGAAACATCCTCTCCACATCCACTCTACACAGGCCTTTCACTATACTGTACGTTTCAAAGAGGTCTCCCCCTCATCCTTCTAAACCCCAGTGAGTACAGGCCCAGTGCCCTCAAACGCTCATCATGTTAACCTACTCATTCCTGGGATCATTCTCGTAAACCTCCTCTGGACCCTCTCCAGAGCCGGCACATCCATCCTCAGATACAGGGCCAAAATACGTATATTTACCAAAATGCCGCCTGGAATTGAGGGCTGCAACTAATTTAGTTTAGTTAATTATTGTCATGTTTGCCAAGGTACAGTGAAAACCATTTTGTTGCGTGCCATCCAGTCAGTGGAAAGACTGAGGAAACCCATGTTGGAGAGGGGAAGGGAGAACGTGTAAACTCCACACAGACAGCACCCGAGGCCAGGAACGAACCCGGGTCCCTGGTTCTGAGAGACAGCAGAGTGTTAACAAGGCACTGGTCAGAGCACACTTGGAATATTGCGAGTAGTTTTGAGCCCTGCATCTGAGGAAGGAAATATCATGGATACAGGCCCTTCGGCCCAGCTAGAGTCCATGCCGACCAGGATGCCCCATCTACGCTAGTCCCACTTGCCTACGTTCATGTGTTATAGGAGCAGAATCAGGCCTTTTGGCCCATCAGGTCCACTCTGTCATTCAATCATGGCTGATCTATTTTTCTCTCTCAACCCCATTCTCCTGCCTTCTCCCCATAACCCCTGACACCCGCACTAATCAAGTATTTATCAATCCCTTCCTTAAAAATACCCAATGATGACCTCCACAGCCGTCTGTAGCAGGGTTTTCACTTTAGAGTCATGTATACAATAGACAATAGGTGCAGGAGTAGGCCTTTGGCCCTTCGAGCCAACACTGCCATTCACATGGCTGATCATCCCCAATCAGTACCCCGTTCCTGCCTTCTCCCCATATCCCTTCTTTCTTTTAAAATCTTTTTATTAGTTTTTTTTTTCAAAAATCAAAAACAAAACAAAAAAAACAAAGCAAAAATAATAATGATAAACATAACGATGTTATTGATACATAGGGGTCGGGATTACATTAATAATAGGTATAACCTAAATATGAGTCCAGTCAAAATACACATTGAATATAGACCTCCTGCTATGTAAATATAGTTAAATATTTAAAAGGAAACATATATGTAGAAAAAAACACAAAGATAGAAAGAGAAAAAAGGAAGAAACAAAATCCCCCTGAACTAAAGAGAGAAAAAAAAGCAAAACAGAGTCTGAGCTGAGAATTTCAACAATTTAAGTCTGTTTGTCGTCAAGTCCGTTCCACCATATAAAAGTAAAATAGTTTTTATAACGGTTAGAGAGGGAGCAATTTATGTTGTGTGAAAGTGTTGAATACATTTTCCCCAAGTCTTATCAAATTTAACTATGGGTTCAACAATGGTAGCCCAAAAATGGCAGTAATAGGATGAGGTTGTAAATCAACACCTAAGACTACAGAAATAGTATCAAAAATGTCTTTCCAATATTTTTCCAAAAGTGGACAGGACCAAAACCTATGGGTCAGTGAGGCCACTTCAGAGTTACATCTGTCACACGTAGGGTTTATATGACCATAAAAAGGAGCTAACTTATCTTTTGACATATGAACTCAGTGAACCACCTTGAATTGTATCCGAGCGTGTCTTGCACACATTGAAGAGGTATTGACTGATTGAAGAATCCTCTCCCATTTCTCTATAGATAGAGAAATTTGGAGTTCGCTTTCCCAGTCATTCTTAATTTTATCAAATATATCTATTTGTAATTTCAAAATCAACTCATAAATAGTTGTAATTAATCCTTTCTGATAAGGGTTCAAATGTAAAAATGTTTCCAAATTTTCGGTTTGAAGTGGTAGCGGAAAAAAGGGTAGAGCAGCCTTCAAAAAATGTCTAATTTGTAAATATCTAAAAAAGTGTGAATTAGGTAAATTATATTTATTGGAGAGTTGTTTGAAAGACATAAAACAACCATCCAAAAACAAATCACGAAAAGCTACCAATCCCTTCCTCTTCCGTAACAGAAAGGCTTGATCAGTACTAGACGTTGGAAGAGAAAATTAGATAAGAAAGGACTCGATAAGATAATATCATTTAGTCCAAAAAAACTTACGAAATCGAAACCATATTCGAAACGTATGTCTTATTTTTGGGTTAGTCGTAATTTCGTAATTGTAAATGGTAATGAGGCCCCTAGAATAGAAGCCAATGATAAAGGGACTGAAGTTTAGGGGTAACATGAGGGGGAACTTCTTTACTCAGAGAGTGGTAGCTGTGTGGAATGAGCTTCCAGTGAAGGTGGTGGAGGCAGGTTCGTTTTTATCATTTAAAAATAAATTGGATAGTTATATGGATGGGAAGGGAATGGAAGGTTATGGTCTGAGCGCAGGTATATGGGACTAGGGGAGAATATGTGTTCGGCACGGACTAGAAGGGTCGAGATGGCCTGTTTCCGTGCTGTAATTGTTATATGGTTATATGGTTTATAGCCCTTGTAAGGAATCACGTTCAAGATTTATCCATCCTGGGCATTGGGTATCTTCTAAATCTTTTGTCCAAAATGTTAGATAACGAACATTGGCTGCCCAATAGCAGAATCTAAGGTTCGGCAGTGCAAACCACCATCTTTTTTTTTATTTCTGTAAGTATTTTTTTACTTAGTCTGGAATTTTTATTCTTCCATATATATATGAAGACATTTTGGAATCAATAATATTAAAGAAAGATTTGGCAATAAAAATTGGTATCGTCTAAAATAAATACAAAAATGTAGGTAGAATGAACATTTGAATAGCATTTATTCGGACGATTAAATATAAGGACATTGGTGACCATTTAGTAAACTGTTGTTTGATATGATCAATGAAAGGCATAAAATTAGCTTTAAATAAATCCTTGTGTTTCTTGGTGATCTTAATACCTAGATAAGTAAAACTTTCAGTATCCCTTGACTCCACTATCTTTAAGAGCCCTATCTAACTCTCTCTTGAAAGCATCTAGAGAATTGGCCTCCACTGCATGCTGAGGCAGAACATTTCACAGATTCACAACTCTCTGGGCGAAAAAGTTTTTCCTCATCTTGCCCCTTAGATTCCCCTTAGATTCCTATTAAATTTCAGTCTTAGTTTTAGAGGTACAGTGTGGAAACAGGCCCTTCGGCCCACTGGTTCCGTGCTAACCAGCGATCCACGCACGCTGGCACTATCCTACACACATTTACTGAAGCTAATTAACCAACAAACCTGCACGTCTTTGGAGTGTGGGAGGAAACCAGGGCACCCGGAGAAAACCCACGCAGTCACTGGGAGAATGTACTAAATCCGTACAGACAGCACCCGTGGTCAGGATCGAACCTGGGTCTCTGGCGCTGTGAGGCAGCAACTCTACCGCTGCGCCACCGTGCTGCCCCTCAGCAATCTTTCCCCTCTCACCTTAAACCTACGTGCTGTGACTTATGGTTCCTTAACCCTGGGTAAAAGCCTCTAAACTGTTAGTCCCATGTACCTGTCCAAATGTTGCCCCTCAGGTTCCTATTAAACGTATGCTAGTCCCATTTGCCTGTGTCTATCCCTCTAAACCTTTTACCACCCTGTATCTTTGCAGAAATGCTGCTGCATTAATGCCTTGTGTGAAGATGACAGGGCTCTATTTTTAGTAAGAACGAAGATCGTGAATAAACTATTAACTTGCTAATCTTCATATTAAGAACCAGCTAGCGCTGTCTCTCTCAGTGCCATGACCAACTTGGGTGTACTTCTTAACATTTTAAGCCAAGTTAATTACTCTAATTAGACAATAGGTGCAGGAGTAGGCCATTTGGCCCTTCAATAGACAATAGACAATAGGTGCAGGAGTAGGCCATTCGGCCCTTCAATAGACAATAGGTGCAGGAGTAGGCCCTTCAGCCCTTCAATAGACAATAGACAATAGGTGCAGGAGTAGGCCATTCGGCCCTTCAATAGACAATAGGTGCAGGAGTAGGCCCTTCAGCCCTTCAATAGACAATAGACAATAGGTGCAGAAGTAGGCCATTCGGCCCCTCAAGCCAGCACTGCCATTCACTGTGATCATGGCTGATCATCCACAATCAGTAACCCGTTCCTGCCTTCTCCCCATATCCCCTGACTCCGCTATCTTTAAGAGCCCTATCTAGCTCTCGCTTGAAAGCATCCAGAGAACCGGCCTCCACCGCCCTCTGAGGCAGAGAATTCCACAGACTCACAACTCTCTGTGAGAAAAAGTGTTTCCTCACCATTGCGCTAAGATTAAGGTGAAATGGTGTCATAGAGTGATACAGCGTGGAAACAGGCCCTTCGACCCAACCTGCCCTCACCGCTCGGCATGTCCCATCTACACTAGTCCCACCTGCCTGCGTTTGCTCTATATCCCACTAAACCTGTCCTATCCCTGTACCTGTCTAAAACATTCGATAGTCCCAGCCCCAACTACCCCTTCTGGCAGCTGGTTCCATACACCCGCCACCCTTTGTGTGAAAATGTTATCCCTCAGATTCCTATTAAATCTTTTCTTCTCCACCTTGAACCCATGTCCTCTGGTCCTCGATTCCCCTACTCTGGGCGAGAGACTGTGCGTCTACCCGATCTATTCCTCTCATGATTTTGTACACCTCTATAAGATCACCCCTCATCCTCTTGTGCGCCAAGGAATAGAGTCCCAGCCTGCTCAACCTCTCCCTATAGCTCAGGCCCTCTAGTCCTGGCAACAGTTAATCTTCTCTGCACCCTTTGCAGCTGGACAACATTTTTCCTATAACATGGTGCCCAGAACTGAACATAATGCCCTGAATGTGGCCTCCCCAACGTCTTATACAACTGCAACATGACCTCACAAATTGTATAAACAATGCTCTGGCTGATGAAGGACAATGTGCCAAAAGCCTTTTTGACCCATGTGTGGTATATTCGTACTGGACCTATTGCTGGCGGCACGGTGGTGCAGCGGGTAGAGCTGCTGCCTTACAGCGCCAGAGACCTGGGTTCGATCCCGACTACGGGCGCTGTCTGTACGGAGTTTGTGCGTTCACCCCGTGACCTGCGTGGGTTTTCTCCGAGATCTTCGGTTTCCTCCCACACTGCAGAGACGTGCAGGTTTGGAGGTTAATTGGCTTGGTGTCTATGTAAACATCGTCCCTAGTGTGTGTGGAGGATAGTGTTAGTGCGTGGGGAACGCTGGTCGGCGCTGACCCATTGGGCCACAGGGCCTGCTTCCACGCTGTCTCTCTAAACTAAACTATTGCACCGAGCATACGCCACAAACTGCTTTTATTTTGACAGGGCTGAGAGGCCTTCTGGTATTTAAGAATAACAAACAAGCAAGTATAAATAGAAGCACAAATTCTGGCTGTCACAGCCAGCTACACTGACAATACAAAACAAAGTCATGGAGTCATACAGCGTGGAAACAGGCCCCTTGGTCCAACATGTCCACGCCAACCAACATGTCCCATCTACACTAGTCCCTCCTGCCTGCGCTTGGCCCATATCCCTCTAAACATGTCCTATCCATGAACCTGTCCAAGTGTCATTTAAATGCTATAGTCCCTGCCTCAACTACCACCTCCGGCAGCTCGTTGCATTCACACACCACCCTCTGTGTGGTAGTTGTCCCTCAGATTCCTAATAAATCTTTGCAACCTCCACTTCAACCCATTTTCCCCTCTGATTCTCGATTCCCCACCTCTTGGTAAAAGCCACTGTGTATTCATCTTATCTATTGCCCCCATGGTTTTGTACACCTCCATTAGACAGTGGTGGTTCTTTGGAACGAGCTGCCAGAGGAGGCAGTTGCAGCATGAAGAACATATAAAATACATTTGGACAGGTGCATGGATAGGACTGGTTTAGAGGGACATGAGCCAAAATCAAGCAGGTGGGACTAGTGTAGATGGGACATGTTGGTCAGTGTTAATGATTTCACACAAAGGGTGGTGGGTGTATGGAACGAGCTGCCAGAGGACATAGTTGACAATAGACAATAGGTGCAGGGGTAGGCCATTCGGCCCTTCGAGCCAGCACCGCCATTCAATGTGATCATGGTTGATCATCCACAATCAGTACCCCGTTCCTGCCTTCTCCCCATATCCCCTGACTCCGCTATCTTTAAGAGCCCTATCTATCTCTCTATTGAAAGCATCCTAAGAATTGGCCTTCACTGCCTTCTGAGGCAGAGAATTCCACAGACTCACCACTCTCTGGGTGAAAAGTGTTTCCTCATCTCTGTTCTAAATGGCTTACTTCTTATTCTTGAACTGTGGCCCTTGGTTCTGGACTCCCCCAACATCGGGAACATGTTTCCTGCCTCTAGCGTGTCCAATCCCTTAATAGAAACATAGAAATTAGGTGCAGGAGTAGGCCATTCGGCCCATCGAGCCTGCACCACCATTCAATATGATCATGGCTGATCATCCAACTCAGTAATATAATAATCTTATTTATATAGCACATTTTTAGTCAACTTGCATTGACCCCAAAGTGCTTCACATAATTACATTACATTTACACACAGGCAAAGGTGGGTGAAGTGTCTTGCCCCAAGGACACAACAACAGTATGCACTCCAAGCGGGATTCGAACCGGCTACCTTTCGGTCGCCAGCCGAACACTTAGCCCATTGCGCCATCTGTCGTCCCAGACCGATCAGTATCCCGTACCTGCCTTCTCTCCATATCTCTGATCCCTTTAGCCACAAGGGCCACATCTAACTCCCTCTTAAATATAGCCAATGAACTGGCCTCAACTACTCTCTGTGGCAGAGAATTCCAGAGATTCACCACTCTCTGTGTGAAAAAAGTTTTTCTCATCTCGGTTTTAAAGGATTTCCCCCTTATCCTTAAGCTGTGACCCCTTGTCCTGGACTTACAATCAATCCAATACAATCAATAATCTTACATGTTTCAATAAGATTCCCTCTCATCCTTCTAAATTCCAGTAAATACAAGCCCAGTCGCTCCATTCTCTCAACATATGACAGTCCCGCCATTCCTGGAATTAACCTGGTGAACCTACGGTGCATTCCTTCAATAGCAAGAATGTCCTTCCTCAAATTTGGTGACTGAAACAGCACACAATACTTCAGGAGTGGTCTCACTAGGGCTCTGTACAAATGCAGAAGGACCTCTTTGCTCCTATACTCAACTCATCTTGTTATGAAGGCCAACATGCCATTCACCTTATTCACTGCCTGCTGCACCTGCATGCTTACTTTCAGTGACCGATGTACAAGAACCCCCAGACCTTTTCCCAACTTGACACCATTCAGATAACAATCTGCCTTCCTGTTTTTGCCACCAAAGTGGATAACCTCACACTTATCCAAATTAAACTTCATCTGCCATGCATCTGCCCACTCACCCAACCTGTCCAAGTCACCTTGCATCCTCATAGCATCCTCCTCACAGTTCACACTGCCACCCAGCTTTGTGTCATCTGCAAATTTGCTAATGTTACTTTGAATCTCTTCATCTAAATCAATGATGTATATTGTAAATAGCTGCGGTCCCAGCACCGAGCCTTGCGGTACTCCACTAGTCACTGCCTGCCATTCTGAAAGGGACCCGTTAATCCCAACTCTTTGTTTCCTGTCTGCCGACCAATTTTCTATCCATGTCAGCACTCTACCCCCAATACCATGTGCCCTAATTTTGCCCACAAATCTCTTATGTGGGACCTATCTCCTATGCAGCTACAATAACCATATAACCATATAACAATTACAGCACGGAAACAGGCCATCTCGACCCTTCTAGTCCGTGCCGAACACATAATCTCCCCTAGTCCCATATACCTGCGCTCAGACCATAACCCTCCATTCCCTTCCCATCCATATAACTATCCAATTTATTTTTAAATGATAAAAACGAACCTGCTTCCACCACCTTCACTGGAAGCTCATTCCACACAGCTACCACTCTCTGAGTAAAGAAGTTCCCCCTCATGTTACCCCTAAACTTCAGTCCCTTAATTCTCAAGTCATGTCCCCTTGTTTGAATCTTCCCTACTCTCAGTGGGAAAAGCTTATCCACGTCAACTCTGTCTATCCCTCTCATCATTTTAATAACAGAATATTTAACACCCTTGGACAGGGACATGGACAGGACAGGTTGAGAGGGATGTGGGCCAAATGCAGGTAAATAAAAGTGCTGAAGGGCCTGTTTCCATGTTGCAAGCGGTTTATGGCAAAAGGAACAGCCATTAATCTCCTGTAAACCAGACCAGCAGAAAAAATAGCAATGTCATGCAGTCTACCGATCCAGGAATTTAGAGCCAGAGTGATACAATGTGGAAACAGGCTCTTCGGCCCATCTTCCCCACGCCGACCAACATATCCCACAATAGTCCCAGCTGCCCGTGGTTGAGGCAGAGATAGGGGGGGAGAGAGAGAGAGAGAGATGGAGTGACAGACAGAGAGACAGATAGGGAGGGACAGAGAGAGGGGGACAGAGAGAAAGATGGAGAGTCATAGAGAGTTAGAGTGAAACAGTGTGGAAACAGGCCCTTCATCCCAACCTGCCCACGCCAACAAACATGTCCCATCTATACTAGTCCCACCTGCCTGCGTTTGGTCCATATCCCTCTAAACCTCTCTTATCTATGCACTTGGTGAAATGTTTCTGAAATGTTGTGATAGTCCCTGCCGCAACTACCTCCTCTGGCAGCTCGTTCCATACAATAGACGATAGACAATAGGTGCAGGAGTATGTGCTCCTATGCACAACTCCTCTTGTTATGAAGGCCAACATGCCATTAGCTCTCTTCACTGCCTGCTGTACCCACCACCCTTTGTGTAAAATAGTCACCGCTCAGATTCCTATTAAATCTTTCCCCCTCATGTTAAACCTATGTCCTCTGGTTCTTGATTCTCCTACTCTGAGCAAGAGACACGATCTGTTCCTCTCATGAATTTATACACCTCTATAAGATCATCCCTCAACCTCCTGCGCTCCAAGGAACAGAGTCCCAGCCTGCTCAACCTCTCCCTGTAGCTCAGTCCCTCGAGTCCTTGCAAATTAGGCTGATCTCACAGCACTGCCGTTACATAATTCACCACGGTGACCCTGAGTGAACAGACATTTGCTCTAGGGGCCCCCACAGTGAAGAGCTGTGTCCTTGCACTGAAATCTCCGCAGAATGCAGGCCCAGAGCTTTAGTCAGAGGGCAGTGAATCTGTGGAATTCATAGAAACATAGACATAGAAAGATAGAAAATAGGTGCAGGAGTAGGCCATTCGGCCCTTCGAGCCTGCACCGCCATTCAATATGATCACGGCTGATCATCCAACTCAGTATCCTGTACCTGCCTTCTCTCCATACCCCCTGATCCCTTTAGCCGCAAGGGCCACATCTAACTCCCTCTTAAATATAGCCAATGAACTGGCCTCAACTACCTTCTGTGGCAGAGAATTCCAGAGATTCACCACTCT
Source organism: Leucoraja erinaceus (assembly GCF_028641065.1). Lineage (NCBI taxonomy): Eukaryota > Metazoa > Chordata > Chondrichthyes > Rajiformes > Rajidae > Leucoraja > Leucoraja erinaceus. The sequence continues at coordinate 25,371,209 of NC_073378.1, read as the reverse complement.
CTGTGTGAAAAATGTTTTTCTCATTTCGGTCCTAAAGGATTTCCCCCTTATCCTTAAACTGTGACCCATTGTTCTGGACTTCCCCAACGTCGGGAACAATCTTCCTGCATCTAGCCTGTCCAACCCCTTAAGAATTTTGTAAGTTTCTATAAGATCCTCCCTCAATCTTCTAAATTCTAGCGAGTACCATATAACCATATAACAATTACAGCACGGAAACAGGCCATCTCGGCCCTACAAGTCCATGCCGAACAAATTTTTTTTTTTCCCCTTAGTCCCACCTGCCTGCACTCATACCATAACCCTCCATTCCCTTCTCATCCATATGCCTATCCAATTTATTTTTAAATGATACCAATGAACCTGCCCTCCACCACTTCCACTGGGAGCTCATTCCACACCGCCACCACTCTCTGCGTAAAGAAGTTCCCCCTCATATTACCCCTAAACTTCTGTCCCTTAATTCTGAAGTCATGTCCTCTTGTTTGAATCTTCCCTATTCTCAAAGGGAAAAGCTTGTCCACATCAACTCTGTCTATCCCTCTCGTCATTTTAAAGACCTCTATCAGGTCCCCCCTTAACCTTCTGCGCTCCAGAGAATAAAGACCTAACATATTCAACCTATCTCTGTAACTTAGTTGTTGAAACCCAGGCAACATTCTAGTAAATCTCCTCTGTACTCTCTCTATTTTGTTGACATCCTTCCTATAATTGGGCGACCAAAATTGTACACATTACATCCCAGCTTCTATACTCAATGCTCTGATTTATAAAGGCTAGCATACCAAAAGCTTTCTTTACCACCCTATCTATATGAGATTCCACCTTCAAGGAACTATGAACGGTTATACCCAGATCCCTCTGTTCAACTGTATTCTTCAATTCCCTACCATTTACCATGTACGTCCTATTTTGATTTGTCCTGCCAAGGTGTAGCACCTCACATTTATCAGCATTAAACTCCATCTGCCATCTTTCAGCCCATTTTTCCAAATGGCCTAAATCACTCTGTAGACTTTGGAAATCCTCTTCATTATCCACAACACCCCCTATCTTAGTATCATCTGCATACTTACTAATCCAATTTACCACACCTTCATCCAGATCATTGGTGTACATGACAAACAACAAAGGACCCAACACAGATCCCTGAGGCACCCCACTCGTCACTGGCCTCCAACCCGATAAACAGCCATCCACCATTACTCTCTGGCTTCTCCCATTCAGCCACTGTTTAATCCATCTTGCTATTCCTGCATTTATACCCAACAGTTGAACCTTCTTAACCAACCTTCCATGAGGAACCTTGTCAAAGGCCTTACTAAAGTCCATATAGACAACATCCACTGCTTTACCCTCGTCAATTTCCCTAGTAACCTCTTCAAAAAATTCAACATGTCAGTGGATATTTCTAAGGCAGAGATAGATAGATTCTTGATTAGTGCGGGTGTCAGGGGTTATGGGGAGAAGGCAGGAGAAGGGGGTTGAGATGGAAAGATCGATCAGCCATGATTGAATGGTGGAGTAGAATGGCCAATTCTGCTCCTATCACTTATGAACTGAGAGGTATCTGCCTTAACCGCAGTGACCAGCCGAATGTACAGAAACATCCATGGAAGGCACAGAGTGCAGGAGTAACTCAGTGGGTCAGGCAGCATCTGTGGTGAACATGGATAGGTGACGTTTCACAGAGTGCAGGAGTAACTCAGCGGGTCAGGCAGCATCTGTGGAGAACATGGATAGGTGACGTTTCACAGAGTGCTGGAGTAACTCAGTGGGTCAGGCAGCATCTGTGGAGAACATGGATAGGTGACGTTTCACAGAGTGCTGGAGTAACTCAGTGGGTCAGGCAGCATCTCTGGAGAAAAGGGATGGCCAACATTTCGGGTCTGAAGAAGGGTCCCAACCTGATATGTCACCAATCCATGTTCACCAGAGATGCTGCCTGATCCGCTGAGTTACTCCAACACTCTGTTTATCCAAACGTTAGAGGGATTTGGGGCCAAACACAGGCAGGTGGGACTAGTGTAGATGGGGCATGTTGGACAGTGTTGGCAAGTTGGGCCGAAGGGCCTGTTTCCACGCTGTATGACTCCATGACTCTGTGACAGGGAAAATGTTCAAACTTCACACACAGACAGCACCCGTGGTCAGGATCAAACCCTGGTCTCTGGTGCTCTACCAGTTTAGTTTAGTCTAGAGATACAGCACTGAAACAGGCCCTTCGGCCCACCGAGTCCGCCCCAACCAGCGATCACCCCGTACACTAGCACTATCCTACTCACTAGGGACAATTTACACTCCTTACCAAAGCCAATTAACCTACAAACCAGGTTTGGAGTGTGGGAGGAAACCGGAGCACCCGGAGAAAGCCCACGCAGGTCACGGGAAGAAGGTACGAACACCGTACAGACAGCACCCGCGGTCAGGATCGAACCCAGGTCAATGACGCAATAAGGCAGCAAATATACTGCTGCGCCACCGTGCCGCACATTTAGAGATACAGCGCAGAAACAGGCATTTCAGCCCGAGTCCGCGCCGACCAGCGATCACCCCGTACACTAACACTATCCTACACAAAAGCCAACTAACCTACAAACCTGTACGTCTTTGCAATGTGGGTAAACGGAACGCCCGGAGAAAACCTAAGTGGTCACGTACAAAACTCCGTACGGACAGCGTCCGCAGTCAGGATGGAACCCGGGTCTCTGGTGCTGTGAGGCAGCAACTCTACCGCTGCTGTGTCTTTGAACGACAGGGGTAAATGGGACAATAGACAATAGACAATGGGTGCAGGAGTTGGCCATTCGGTCCTTCGAGCCAGCACCGCCATTCAATGTGATCATGGCTGATCATCCCCAATCAGTACCCCGTTCCAGTCTTCTCCACATATCCCCTGACTCTGTTATTTTTAAAAGCCCTATCTAGCTCTCTCTTGAGAGCATAGGTGGGGCACCTTGGTCAGCATGAACGTGACCTGCGTGGGTTTTCTCCGGGTGCTCTGGTTTAGAAACACAGAAACATAGAAATTAGGTGCAGGAGTAGGCCATTCGGCCCTTCGAGCCTGCACCGCCATTCAATATGATCATGGTTTCCCTCCCACACTCCAAAGACGTACAGGTTTGCAGGTTAATTGGCTTCGGGATAAATGTAAAAAAATTGGTGTAGGATAGTGCTAATGTGCGGGGGGGGGGGGGGGGGGGGGGGGGGGGGGGGGTTCGCTGGACGGCGCGGACTCGTTGGGCTGAAGGGCCTGTTTCCGTGCTGTAACTCCAGCTTGATCACAGTGAATAGCTCGACGGGCCGAATGGCCTACTCCTGCACCTATTGCTCCAAGCTGCAACTAAAAAAGGTCACCGCCCACATGAAGCTGCTTTTCAAATTGAAATGAGTATGAAGGAACTGCAGATGCTTGTCTTAAACCAAAGATAGAGACAAAGTGCTGGAGTAACTCAGCGTCCCGTTTCAACCCAGTGTCGACCTTTGCAAATAAATTAAATAAACCAAAGATAGACACAAAATGCTGCAGTAACTCAGCGTTCCGCATTTTGTATCTATCTTTGGTTTATTTAATTTAATTGCAAAGGTCGACACGAAATGCTGGAGTAACTCCAGCTTGATCACAGTGAATAGCTTGATGGGCCGAATGGCCTACTCCTGCACCTATTGTCTATTGTCGAACTCAGCGGGAATAACTCAGCATCTCTGAAGAGAAGGAACGGGTGACATTTCGGGTTTGGACACGCTAGAGGCAGGAAACATGTTCCCGATGTTGCGGGAGTCCAGAACCAGGGGCCACAGTTTATGAGTAAGGAGCGAGCCATTTAGAACGGGGACGAGGAAACACTTTTTCTCACAGAGAGTTGTGAGTCTGTGGAATTCTCTGCCTCAGAGGGCAGTGGAGGCAGGTTCTCTGGATACTTTCAAGAGAGAGCTAGATAGGGCTCTTAAAGATAGCGGAGTCAGGGGATATGGGGAGAAGGCAGGAATGGGGTAGTGATTGTGGATGCCATGATCACATTGAATGGTGGTGCTGGCTCGAAGAACCGTATGATGCTCGTCTTGGACCAAAGGTAGACGCAAAATGCTGGAGTAACTCAGCGAGAGTTAACCCTACAGTTCCTTCATTACTCGGGACTCGAGGGCCTGAGCTACAGAGAGAGGTTGAGTAGGCTGGGTCTCTATTCCATGGAGCGCAGGAGGACGAGGGGAGATCTTACTGAGGTGTACAAAATCATGAGAGGAATAGATCGGGTAGATGCACAGAGTGTCTTGCCCAGAGTAGGGGAATCGAGGACCAGAGGACACAGGTTTAGGGTGAAGTGGGAAAGATTTAATAGGAACCTGAGGTAGACAAAAATGCTGGAGAAACTCAGCGGGTCGAGATCCTTCTTCAGTCGCCTATTTCCTTTGCTCCATAGACGCTGCCTCACCCGCTGAGTTCCTCCAGCATTTTTGTCTACCTTCGATTCTCCAGCATCTGCAGTTCCTTCTTAAACATGGGAACTTGAGGGGTAACTTTTTTTTTTACACCGAGGGTGGTGGGTGTATGGAACAAGCTGCCGGAGGAGGTAGTTGAGGCTGGGACTATCCCGATTTTTAAGAGACCTTTAGACAGGTACATGGGCAGGAAAGGCAGCAAGAAGGGTCTCGACCCGAAACGTCAGCCGTTCCATCTCTCCTTCTCCGGGAGATGCTGCCTGCCTGTCCCGCTGAGTTACTCCAGCATTTTGTGTCTGTCTTTGCAGTTAAATGATTCTAGGCAGCACGGTGCATCAGGCAGCTCCTTGAGGATTGCACGCTACACACAAAATAAAAATCACAGCTCTCCTCCTCCTCCTCCTCCTCCCTCCCTCCTTACCGTCGCTCGCCCCCTCCCCGCGGCCACAGTTGCTGCAGATGTGTTTGATCTCCTTGCTGATGTGGCTGGGGATGGCAAAGGAAACGCTGTGGCTCGCTGCCTCCCTGCGCGGCTTCGTCCTGGCATCGGCGTGAAAGGTCGCCTTCTTCTTCGGCCTCCCCTCGCTCATTGCGGGCAGCGGCGGCGGCGACCTCCGTCCGCGGGGGGAGAGGGAGAGCTCATGCCTCCTGGGGTGGGACGAGAACTCCATCCATGGGCAGGGGGTGGGTGGACGGAGAGGTGCATCACAGGAGGAGGGGGGCCCCGCTTGCCACGCACCTCCTGGCAGGCAAACTGACCCTCAGCCCGACGAAGGGTCCCTGTGCCCTTTTCCTTCCAGAGGAGCTGTCAGACCGGCTGAGTTCCTCCAGTACTCTGCGCCTATCTGGAGGGCAAACAAAGCTTGCTGCCTCTCTCCTTTCCTTCCGACAAAGTCTGAAGAAGGGGGTGTCCTCCACCCGAAAACGTCACCTATTCCTTTTTCTCCAGAGATGTTGAGTTACTCCAGCATTTAGTGTCTTATCGTCGGTGTAAACCAGCATCTGCAGTTCCTTTTTCTCAAGAGATGCTGCCTGTCTCTCCCGCTGAGTTACTCCAGCATTTTGTGTCTTATCTTCGCTGTAAACCAGCAACGGCAATGCTGATTGTTTCTACGCACGGGCAAACAGTCCGAAGAAGGGTTCCACTAGAAATGTCACCTATTCCTTCTCTCCAGAGATGCTGCTGCTGTTGATGTCTGTCCCGCTGTGTTGCTCCAGCATTTTGTGTCTATCTTCGGTGTAATCCAGCATCGTTTGAATCAGCTACTCCAGTGCCAGCTGCATCGCTGCGTCCCTCTGTGTTCCACTCAGATGCAATACGCATTCACAACTCGTTAACCCTTTCCTCCCCGCCATCGAAGGCTCATCTGCCGGAGTCGCTGCCTCAAAGAAGGCAGCCAGCATCGTCAGAGACCCCACGCTCTCATCTCACCTCTGGTCACGCTCTCATCTCACCCCTGTCACCGGGAAGAAGGTACAGGAGCCTGAAAACTGTAACGTCCAGGTTCAGGAACAGCTTCTTCCCCACAGCAATCAGGCTATTGAACATGACAACCTCCACACAGGGGGTTTTTAAGAATAAGGGGTAGGCCATTTAGAACGGAGATGAGGAAACACTATTTCACACAGATAGTTGTGAGTCTGTGGAATTATCTGCTTCAGAGGGCGGTGGAGGCCGGTTCTCTGGAGGCTTTCAAGGGAGAGCTAGATAGGGCTCTTAAAGATAGCACGGTCAGCAGGGGATGTGGGGAAAAGGCAGGAACGGGGTACTGATTGGGGATGATCAGCCATGATTACAGTGAATCAGCTAGCTCGAAGCGCTGAATGGCCTACACCTGCATAAATTGTCTATAGACTTGAGGGTGTTGTTTAGATTAGCGAAACAGCGTGGAAACAGGCCCTTCGGCCCACAGAGTCCATGTTGAACGCGACAATCGTTTCATTGAACACCTCCGCTCAGTCCGCCTGGACCTACATGATCTCATGGTTGCTAAACACTTTAATTCTTCTTCCCAGTCCCACACTGATCTTTCTGTCCTGGGCCTCCTCCACTGTCAGAGTGATTCTAAACACAAATTGGAGGAACAGCACCTCATATTTTGCTTGGTCAGCTTATCGCCCAGTGCTATGGACATTGACTTCTCTGTCTTCAAGTAACCCCCACATTCCCTCTCTCTACATCCCTTCCCCACCCAAGTCGCACCAGCTTCTCGTTCTCACCCAACAGCTACCAATGTCCTGTCTCCTTTATCATCGTTACTTTATTTGCATATCTTTCATTCATTTGTTCTATATCTCTTTAAAGATATATTTAAGGCAGAGCCAGATAGATTCTTGATTAGTGCGGCTGTCAGGGGTTACGGGGAGAAGGCAGGAGAATGGGGCTAGGGAGGGAGAGATAGATCTGCCATGATTGAATGGCAGAGTTGACTTGATGGGCCGAATGGCCTAATTTTGCTCGTATCACATATGATCTCTCTACATCATCGTCTATAGCTCTCGTTTCCCTTTCCCGCGACCCTCAGTCTGAAGAAGAGTCTCGACCCTGGGGCATGTTTAGTTTAGTTTAGATACAGCACGGAAACAGGCCCTTTGGCCTACCAAGACCGCGCCGACCAGCGATCCCCGCACACAAACACACACTAGGGGGCAATTATTCTCCCCAGAGATGCAGCCAGTCTCGCTGAGTTACTCCAGCATTCTGTATCTATCTTCGATATG